>NW_017670543.1:263176-413603 GCF_001879085.1 Nicotiana attenuata
CTGCCAAGCTACCCAGGGACTCGGCGGGCCCGGGATGGTGTGGCAGTCCAGTTCTTGAGAACATCTCCTCTCTCCACAATCTGAATAGTGAGGCCTTCTTCCTCATCCTCTTCAATTATTGCACTGCAGTCCATATCTTCGTCCTCCAAGAACAGATTCTTCAACCCAGCTAATGCTTCCTCTTCTACAGTTCCCCATATTGTATCAGCCTGGTGAAAGGCTAGATCCAGACGTGGCATTGGTTGCTCAAGAGGGTAGTACGGTCCCCGCCATGGAGGCGACCAATCATTATACTCTTGCCATGTGTATTGACCAAAGGTAGTACCATGACCCTTCAACTGTATTGGCTTAGTGATACCTTGGAGATTCTTCCCAAGCCCTTTGCCGGGTTCACCCAGACCATGCTAGTATGCTTTCATTTTACTGCTCCACCATTTATCCTTTTCGACGGCATTGACACGTTCAATGTGATGATAGGTTTGCCATCCTAGCCTTCTCCTATTTCCAATAACTGGGATGGTTTGACTGGTATAAATGGGGTTACTCCCATCTCCGTGAATGATCACCTCCTGACGATTCCATTCGAACTTTACGGCTTGATGTAGCGTGGAAGGCACGGCTCCACTAGCATGGATCCATGGTCGGCCCAACAGAAGATTATATGAGGCTGGTATGTCGAGCACCTAAAACTCGACGTCGAACCAAGTTGGCCCCATTTGCAAGCACAGGTTGATTTCCCCGTTCGTGGCCCTTTGAGACCCATCGAAAGCTTTCACATTCATGCTTCCTGTCCGTATTTCATGAAAAGCTTTGGCCAATCTTTTCAAAGTGTCCAACTGACAAATATTGAGGCTTGAACCTCCGTCGACCAAGACCCTGGCAATGAAGTAGTCTTCGCATCGCACTGTAATGTGCAGTGACCTGTTCTGATTCAAACCCTCCAGCGGCAACTCATCCTCATGGAAAGTAATTTTGTGACTTTCCAACACTTGTCCCACCATATTAGACATCTCTCCGCTGGTGATGTTATTAGGCACGTAAACTTCGCTCAACACTTTCATCAAAGCGTTCTTGTGTGCTTCTGAATTTTGTAACAGTGACAAGATGGATATCTGAGCTGGGGTTTTGTTTAAATGATCGATGACAGAATACTCTTTTGCTTGCACTTTCCTCCAAAGGTCGCCTGGCCCTGTTTCAATGACAGGCTGTTTGGCAGTGGCATCCTTACTTGGTCCTCCCAGGTGCTCAGGGGTATAGATTCTCCTGGTCCTGGTCATTCCTTGTGCGGCATCAGATTCCTCCATCTTTGCGTTTCCTTTGCGTCTAACTTCGGCAACATAATCCCAAGGTATCTCTTTTGAGTGGAAAGAGGGTGTGGTTGATACTGTCACTATGGACGGTGCGACCACTTATACTTCAAATGGAATAGGGGTGGCCACGGGTGGAGCCACCTCTACCTCAAATGGAACTGATGTGGATACCTCAACCTCGATTGGTAACTGAGTTTGTACCACAATAGGGGTAAGTGTGACTGGGGGTTTGAAGTCATCACCTTCCCGAATGAGCCCAATCGACCCCTCAGGGTCCCATTCTTCGTTCGTCTCTATCACATGTATTCCACCACCTCTATTATCAGGGAGAGGGTTGTTGCGAACATTGGGTGCGGCCTCCTTTGCCCGTATAACTTTATTGTCAATCAGTGTCTGGATCTTTTCTTTCAATGCTCGCCACTCGTCAGTGGTGTGCCCCTTCATACCGAAATGGTATGCACAAGTTTTATTAGGATTGACCCATTGGGATGGATTCTCTAGTGCCACAGCAGAAATAGGCGTGACATAACCTGCAGCTTTCAATCTTTTATATAGCTAGTCAATGGGTTCAGCGATGGCGGTGTATTGTCTGAGTGGCTTGCGGTCGAAATTGGGTCTTGGTCTTGGATAATTTTGGCGAGTCGGAGGCGATTGGAAATGAGGTGGCTAGGAGTTGTAGGTATTGTTGATACCCAATTTTTCCCTATATATTTTTAGTATTCAAAATAACTTCAAAATAGCATATGTATGCATATATAAGTATGCCCAAATGTTTTATTATTTTTCCTTAATTTTTAAAGATTTTTAAATCAATTTATTCCCCTATTTTATCCATAAAAACCCAATAATAATTCCCAAATTTATTATTTTTGGTGATACATTTATTGGACTTTCACATTTATGCTGAAATATAGCTAAGATAATTTTTTTGCATATTTTTACAAATTTATTCAGTATTTTTAAAGCTAAATCATATAATTGCAATATTAGCCTCTTTTAGGACTTAATTGCGTTTATATTCATAAAAATTAAGTCCAGTATTTTTTAATTGATAATTATATGTTATAAATCATTTTAGTACTTTCAATTTATTTCCAAAAATTAATTTACTATTTTAAAAGAGGAAAAATGGCTATTTAAATGATAGCCCTATTTCATTTCAATTACAGCCTAAAATTGAGCCCAAATCAGACCCAAATTCCCAACCCAATTGCATCTCGAATCCGACCCCCTAACCCAATTTACACGACCCAACCCGGTCTCCCACCTAACCCTTTTAATCCTAGCCGTTGATCATTTAGATCAACGGCTCCTATACACCCTTTCCTTAATTAATCCCAAACGACCCCAAAACCCTATCATTTGATACAATCCGCCGCCCTTGAATCCCCTTCTCTCTCAACTCTCTCTGAAACTCTCATGAACCCTAGTTGTCGGTCTCTCACCCCACCCTAATACCTGCCCAATCTATGACCTTCCGTGGTCATTTGAGGCCTGTACCAGCCTTCCATGGCTCCTATGTGTTTGGTTCTAGGGTTTCATGACCAAACCTCGAAGGAGTCTGGTCCAGTCCTTGCTCGACTGTTGTTCATGGCTTTTCTCCGGTCATCCCTGACCTTTCTCCGGCCAGCCATGGCCGTTCGAGTCAGATCCTTGACTCTTCTGGTTAGATCGGTAACTTTAAAGGCCTTTCTCACCTTTTCTGGGTTTTTGGAAACCCTAACCTTTGAGACCTTTCGATTTCTTTCAGATCTACTTTAGATCTGTACTTGCTATGAATGTCAAGTGTTTTTCTCGAAAGTTTATTTTCAACTTTCTTTCAAAACGACCCTTCATCTTCTCCGATCAGGGTTTTCCTTTAAGTTTTTTCTTTTCAAAGATCTCTGATTTTAACGTGTTTGTGATTTTGCTAAGTTTTGCTCATTTTGTTCTTCTATCTGTTTCAGCATGTTAAAACCCTAGTTCCTTTGTGGTCTCATTCGAGTTCTGAAACTGTTTGTTGAAAGTGTACTTGTTTGATTAAGTTCCTCGTTCTTATTTGACTTATTTGTTTTATCATCTTTTAAACTCGATTATTGTTGAGAAACCCTAGGTCTTCTTGGTCTGAAACTGCTTGTTTGAGTATGCACTTTATTCGATTAAAGTTCTTTGTTTCTAACTCTCTCTTTCTTAGGTGACTTATCTGATTTTTACTATCTTTCAACTAGACTATGCTTGAAACCCTAATTTCTCAAAAGGGTTTCGTCACTTGTTACTGCAAGACCTGTACTTGTTCTGACTCTCTTCTTCACTTTGGCTACATGTGTGAGCCTTGACTATCTACTAAATCTTATGCTTATTTCTGCTACTATTGCGTGTTGTTTCTTTTGCCAATGTGTTTGGCCTCGCATGACTGATGTTTTGTTCACTCTATTTATATACTGAAGTGCAGAAGCATGTTCCTTCCTTGATTGATCTTGATCTTGTGACTGATTTCAAAAGCTTTTCTTATATGAGCCCTGATTTCACTCGCCCGTTTAAAATTAATTGATTCTTTTTCCTTTAATGTGATGTTTTTACCTTGTTGATTTCTTTCCCAAAATAAGTATATTTTTGTACTCAGACTTGATTGTTCACTGCATGCTTTTCTGCCCCTTATATGGAAATAATCAGTCTGCTTCCAAACTGATTTTCTTCCCTTAATTAGACATGCTTCTACCCGTTAAACAGTGATTCCTTAATTAAAGGGGAATCACTTGTGTAATTGATTCTGACTGGCGATTGTTTCTATATTTGTGTTAAGACTTTACTTATTACCTCCCCTTCACTCGTTTTCAAAAAGCTATAAATACCTTGCACTCCTCTTCTTTCAAACACGAACGAACCACTTGAGTTCAGAACACACACTTCACTCAAAACTCTCTCTCTTTTCTCTGTTACTACTTGTGTTGCTGCCTTGTCTAGCCGGCTGAAAGCTAAGGCTAGGCTGTGGAAATTTGCTTACTTTTCTTTCTGCATTTGCTTCTTTATTGGTATGTTCTAATTGATCTTCAAGCATAAAAAACAACATGTTTTCTTTACTATTTCCTTCACTCTTGCCTGTTTCCTGCTTGTGTTTAATCAAGTTTCATTCCTAAAGCATGTTGTAAATCAATGTGTTCCTCTATGTATAAATACTCTGTCAGTCATTTGATTATGTGATTATGCCTTATGAATCCCAAAACCCCCATATCCCATATGTGTTTGTATTCTCTAGTTGGTTTGAGGGCATGTCAGCATTAGACATTGCTGTGCATGACCCAAACCTGACCCTCCCTAGGGTCATATGCTTCATATCCCCTCTATGTGTTGTGTTCTCTGGCTGGTTTATGGGCATACCAGCACCATCTATTGTTGTGCATGCCCAAACTTGACCCCTTCCTAAGGTCATATGCTCCCCGCAATGAATTCCCAAACCCCGGACCCCTTTGTATAAAAATGCTGATTATGTGTAGTGTTAGCTTTACTACTACTATTTTCCAATCACCCTTACCCCTCTCTATTCTCCACTCAGTTTTAAATCTCTGTTTCTGTACTTCAATTATACTCTTAGACTTAGGTTCTGCCCCTCTTGTGTGAGCCTTGCCTTAGGACCCATGAGCTCTCTCTGAACTTGGACACATAAAGGCTGGCCCTTCCACATTGCACTCATCTCTATCTGGTTATGCAAACTTGGGTGTAAGCACTACCCGAGGTCCCTTGAGACCCTTAGGGAACTTTGACACACTCAAGTCTGAGAAAAGCTTTGAAACAAATGGCATTTGAGGTGGTTTATTCCATAACTCAGAGAGGAAGTCAAGAATCAGGCTTCCTCTGGTTGTAACCCCTTCTTTTATACTTTTCTGATGTAATTCATTATTTGGTCTGTAATAAGTTGTAATAAACATTGGGGTTGGTTAATGGAAAGGGCTGGGTAATTATGCATGCTTAACTATTAGAAGGGTAGAGAACATACCTATAGGACCTGTTTTCTGTATGATTAATTCAGCATTTAGATAATATGCCTATAGGACCTTTTTTAGTCTGCATGTTTAACTCTGCATTTAGAGAACTTGTCTATAGGACCTGTTTTAAATTCCGCATTTAAATAACATGCCTATAGGATTTGTCTTAAATTCTGCATGTTTATTACCACACTTAGACACCATGTTCTTAGGATCCAATTGGTTATAATCCGACATCATGTCCAATAGATTAAAATCAGTACCTTTTCATTGAAATCATGCCTATAGGAATTTCAAGCAAATCCTGCCTGCTTCGTTTCACGTTTAACTAGATATCATGTCTATAGAAATTAAAATTAGCAATAATAGATATCAATTTCTATAGAATCTGAAACCAGTCTAGTCTAAAATCAGTTCAACTCATACTGTTCTGAACTAATTTTTAAAACAACTCTCTCTCTTCTTATCAATATGGTTTAGAAAGCATGTCTATAGGATCGCAAATCGTTTATTTTAGAATTTTTACTGCTTTGCCACATTCTGAATCAGTAATATATATCATGTTTATAGGATCTCGGCAAGCCTTAGGTGACAACAAATAAAACTGAACCCGCCTTTGTCAATTAGTAACTGCTACAACCAGCAGGCAGGCCTGATTCGGACTTCTTATCTGAGTTATGTAATAAACTGGTATGCCTCAATAATTAAAACTCCCCTTGCCTTAGTACTTTAGATACAGACCCTGACTGTGTTTAAGTCATGCTATTTATGTGCTTTGCTTGAGGAGGTATACATGAGCCTTTTAGTTATTTGCATGTTTCCCCTTTATGTGCAGTCCTATGTGTTTTTGTATATCGCCTTAGCTTTTTCACCTTTTGAAACCTAAAAGTCAGCCTAATATCCCTCCCCTTTAGAAATAGTAGTCCTAAGTTCCTCCACGACTGATAGGAATGGGACGAGTAATAGCATGCAATAGTGGTCGAGACCAATCCGCGCTTTAATACCTCGACGGGGTGGGAAGGGTAGATATGGATATGATGACCGGTGCGCTAATACCACGCGTAGCCCCTCTTTTGAGGAGTGATTACCGGGTATTGCATTGATGTGATCCATATTATAAATAAACCTAAGACCCCTTTTCTTTTCATTTGCCACTTCTTTTCAAAATTCGCCTTTTAATAATTGCTCCTTCGAACTCTCATGTGTTTAAACTTAAATCCCCTACTATTTGAGCCTATACTTGTCTATTTGCTAAATTGCACAAATTCACAAAAAACTGTCTGTCCGGGAACCACACTAGTGGATCCTGAGGGGTGCCTAACACCTTCCCCTTAGGATAATTTCAAGCACTTACCCTATCTCTAGTTATCAAACAAACATAGAAGTGAATCTTATAGGTGTCCTAATGCACCTTAAATCATTAGGTGGCGACTCTTCAAATGCAAAACCCAGTTCCCAAAAGGAATGAGTTGTCTTATGCCCAAAATGTCATAAACCCGATTTTCCGATGCAAAGAGGGAAAAAGGGGGCGCGACAGGTATGATAGACAGTGGCTGGTTGGGAATATCTGGGAGATGATGGTTGATATGTGGACACTGGTTCTTGGTATGTGAATGGAGGTGTTTGATATGTGGGTGGAGGTTTTCGATAGGTAAGTCGAGATTTCGGGCCCTGAGCCACCATTACTGCCCCAACGTCTTTCTTATTTGATATGTCGCCCGATTGCAATGCCTTATTTGTGGCTTGCAACGCCTCAAAATTTGTTACCATCCCGCTTTTGATGCCTTCCTCAATCATTTTCCCAAGCTTGATGATATCGGAGAATTTATGATTTTCAATAACCATCAACCTTTCGTAATACTGCGGGTCTTATGCTCTGACGAAGAACTTGTTCATCTGTTCTTCGTCCAAATATGGCCTGACCTTGGCCGCTTCCGACCTCCAGCGGGTAGCATACTCGCGGAAAGTCTCAGTGGGTTTCTTCTTGAGATTCTGGATGTAGAAAACATCAGGTGCATGTCCTGTGTTGAACCTGAATCGATCCATGAAATCCGATGCCATACCTACCCAATCGGACCATTTCTTGGGATCCTGGCTAATGCACCAGGACAAAGCGTCACCAGTAAGGCTCCTCATGAAGAGTTTCATCCGAATCTTCTCGTCCTTTCCGACTCCGACAAGCTTCTCGCAATATGTCCTTAGATGGACCTTAGGATCACCTGTGCCGTCGAACATCTCGAACTTAGGAGGTTTGTACCCCTCCGGCAGTTCCACATCCGGCTGTATGCATAAGTCTTCATAGTTCAACACTTCTATTCCTTTGCCGTCTTCGACACCCTGAACCCGGCTCGTCAATTTTTTGAGTTCTTAGGCCATGTTTTTAATGAGTTGGTCCTTCTCTGAGGATTCTGGTGCATAGGAAGTGGGCCGAGTAGAGTGAGGTATGGTCTCCACATATATGGGGTTGTTCTGATGAGTGCCAGGGACTTGGGTGTAGTGATGGTCATTGGTTGAGTTTTGAGGGTCAGGAATGGGTTGTGGTATGTTTTGGGGAGTGTGGTAAGTGGTGGTTGGTGGGTACTGGATTGATTGATGGTGTTGTTGTGGTGGAGTTGGTATTGGTAAGCGATTGAGATTTTGAGGTGGGGTTGTGTATGGATGTGGTGCGGGAGGGTTTTGTGGATGTTGGTTTGGTGTGTTTTGGGGACGTACTGGGTTCTTTGTGTTTTGCTGATTGATGTCGGGGACGTTCAGGGTGAGTGATGAATTCGCCAAGTTGCGAACCTGCTCTAGCTCTCCTTGTAGCTCCAGTATCTTTTGTTCCAATCTCAGGACTAGATCATTTGGTGCCGGCGTACTCCGACCGTCTGAAGTTTCTGCGTTCTCAACATTCTCCTTTTGAATACCACTTAAGTCATCCATTTTGTTTTCCCTTTACTTTTTGTATTGCTTGGAGGAGGAGGTGGTGGAGGGCCTCTAGATCTGGTATGATACGCTGACAATGCCAGTATGAGTGAACCAACCTAAAGGGATGGGAATAATCAAAAATAAAGAAAAACAAAAAAGGTAACAAGTCAGTGGGGATTTTGAAATATTGCGGTATTTAAACACATATTGCGGGAATGTAAATTCGCGTCCTAATTTGGGACCCTTTCACTATCCCAGAATAAAGTGGCAGCCTCGATCAACCTCTTGTTTGGCTCAATGTCTAGCAGAGAAGGTAGATTGCCCAAGTACTTTCTTACATGTTTCTTGTCACTTGAGGAAAGGTCCTCCCACCAATCTAGTAGCAATGGTGGGATGTTGCTAACCATACCGAACCTGGGGACCTCGTGCCTCATTTTTTGCAAAATAAAAGGGTTAGTCCCTTATCCCCCATCAGGCTCGACCATTTATACATTCATGATTAGAATATTAGCATTTAGTTCTCAAAATTAATGCACAAAACGTGGTTGTGTCCGTTGGGATTATGGAAACCCCGATGGACTTTTGGATAAGGCTCGTCTTAAAGGATTATTATGCGGACAACATATTAATCCGGTTAGGTTTGACCATGATGCATGCACAATTACAATCACAGTAAGATTACTATGAGGGTCTAGACCGGTACCCTCAAACAGACAACTTGAGGGGGAAAGGCACGGAATCGTCAACTGCACCGCTGATCGACTAGTTTTACCGCAAATAAGCCCTTTCCGAATTTAAGGGTAAATAATTTGGAAGAGCGCAACCACTCATCAAACGTTGCTATAGGATTTGATACACACGAGTGGAATATGATGTGGAGTATATGCAGCAATAAATATCATGTAGTCAAGTATTTGAACGTAGAAAAAAAATACGGTATTTAAATAATTGAAGGACAATTACGGAAAAGAAAACAAAGAGACAAGTCAGTTTCGGGAATAAAGAATCATAAATACTTAAAAAAATAGACAGTTAAATTCAAATAAGGGGAAAGGGTACGGGATAAAGCATGCTTGGACTAATTCGCAAAGATAAGTTCGTTATGGTAAGAGCCTAAAATATCCCCAGCAGAGTCGCCATGCTGTCGCGCCCCCTTTTTCCCTCCTCGCGGGGAGAGGTCCGGGTTTCGACATTCATGGGGGAAATAACTCATTTCCTTTTGGGATTTGGGTATTTTGAAGAGTCGCCACCTAACGAATTATGGTGCGTTAAGGCACCTTGAGCAATTAACTCATGGACTAGTTTGCATTACCAGAGATTTAGTGTAAGGGCTCGAAATAACCTCGAGGGGAAGGTGTTAGGCACCCCCCTTGATCCAGAACGGTGGGTCTCGGCCGAACTTATACTTATGAATTAGTCCTTTTAATAAAAAAATAGTTTAAACACATAATTGCAAATAAGGGCATGCTTTGGACATTATATGACTCAAGTAAAGAGATAAAGGAAAGACTTGAACAAATTGCATGTATAGGGAAAAAGCAAAGTTTAAACATTGGGAATTGGGAAAGAGGGGTCCTAGGTTGGTTAGCCTATAGGATCACCCCACACAATGCCCGGTAAACACTCCTCAATAAGGGGTTACACGTGACATTAGCGCGTAGTCATCATATCCCTACTACCCAATTCCCTCCCCTTGGTCATAGCATAAAGCACTCTAGCAACCTTGAAAATATCCTGTGCGTGCACTACCCGTCCCTTCTTCGTGGCCCTGGAGGTATTTTAGGGCCTCTACTTTGGACAGTTCTAGACCTTCCTAACATTTAAAGGATAAAAGTCTAGGCGTCAATCAAGAACAGTTAGGACTGCATTTAAAGAGAACAAATTACAAGCTCACAGTTACCTCCACAAATATAACAAGTAAATGCACATCTTCAAACAACAGTCAGGTTTTTTAAGAGAAAATCATAGAACATGATATCTAGGCGAGCAGGGATTATACAGTATTGAATTAGGACGAAGTGTAAAAATCCTATTTAGCTTGCCTACTGATTTAGACCTGTTAAATCTGGATGGTTTTAAATAACAAAGCACAGTTTCATAGTTGCAGAATTTAAATCGCCCTAGAGGCTTGCCTAAGCGCATAACAGTGATGTCCTAAGAGCATGACATCTACATTGATTAAGAATGCAGTAAAACAGTGAACAGTTTTAAAACGAACAACTTGAGATCCTATAGACATGTTATCTAGCAATATTAATTAAGGCAGTGCTTGAAAACTCATTTACTGAAGCGGACAGTTGACTAAACCAATTCAGAATGAACTAACATGAACATAACTAAACTGATTTTAAGTTCTATAGGCAGGATTTCTACTAGAACTGATTTTAATTCCGATAGGCACAATATCCAATTGTTAAGAACTGGTTTCGAACTTATAGGCAAAATTTCTAGTGAGACGAATGTAAATACATGATGTAACAGAAATTGAACTCAATCACTTTACACCCTATAGGCATGATATCTAATTGTAAAATTAATTTTAACCCTATAAGCATGATTTCTATTATTGGAGACATTTAGATCCTATAGGCATGATTTCTAATATTATGGAAATAAAGCAAAACATAGCAAATGCGTTAACATAATCCTATAGACATGGTATATCCCCGAGCTACCCAACAGATATGTAACTACCAATCCCCTTTTCAGTAATCACCCCAATGTTGTTTATAAATAATTATTACAGACCAGTTGAATAAATTACATAAATGAATAAAAAAATAAGAAGTTAACAATAGGGAGCCTGAAGCAGGCCCAAATGACTTCCCAAGCCTCCAATAGCCTCAAATGCCAAAGTCCATATAGACAATATCATGTCTAGGTGTGTCAGAGTTCCCTAAGGACCTCAAGGATCCCGGGCAATGCTCACACCTAGACCTTTTCTCAAACACTAACTGATTTAGGTGCAGTGTGGAAAGGCCAGCTCTGACATGCCAGAGTTCAGAGGTGTCTCAAGGATCTCAAGGCAGTACACATGCTAGAGGGGCAGAACCTAATAATCTAAGAGCAAAGTGAAAGTGCTTGACATAGTTTTGTTTTGAAAAAGTACAGAGATGACTTCAAAAGTAGAATTTTTTTTCCAGAAATAGGAAATAACTTAGTGGTAAAAGACAGTTTGAGAATAGCATCAAGCAGCAGACAATCAGTTGATCGTAAGAGTCATTCAGAACACTTATCAAGCAGAACTCCACATAGGGGTAAGGGGATTGTGGCACATAAGAATCACCTTAGGGTACAGGGATAGGAGAAACATATAGTCACAAACTGCATGCAACACTTTGGATATTAAAAACTCAGCAAATAATCAAGACATAGATAACAGTTGGCCTATCTTGAATAGGATTAAACATATAGTTTAGACATGCCAAGTGAATAAGTAAACAGGAAGGAGTGCAAAGTGCGAAACATGCATTGAACAGGACAAAGTTTTAGACATGTTGAGCAAAGAAATAAATAGGAATACAAGTTGAAGTCACGATTGATGAACTAGTGCAGGGATAAAACACATAGGGTTTGGTTCTCAAAACTTAATTAGAGACATACCAGTTAAGGAGAGCGACACAAAATATAGAGCAGTGTAGTGCAATAACTAGCCTTGGCTTACAGCCGGCTAGTTCAGTGGAAGTAGTAAGTGACAGAAAAAGAGCAGAAAGCTTTAAGTATAAGAGAGAGTTTTTGAACTAGTGTTCGTGTGTGTTTTTTTCTTAGAGTGAGAGAGGGGTTTATACAGCAATCAAAAGCTGGACAAATAAGGTAAGAGATCAATTAAGTAGTAAATCAGGGCAGTCACATGTAAATCAGCAAGATCTTCTCTTAATCAAGGGACAATCAAATCAACAGGACAGCATGCTAGGTATTTAAGGAAAAGAATCAAGTAAAGTTTTAGGTATAGAATAGGTAATTAGGGGTAAATGGACAGCAGTCTAATTAAGGAAACAAATCAGTAATAATCAGTAGAATACAAACAAGGCAGGAAAAACAATTAAGGCAAGCAACTCGGTCAAATCGAATAGAGAGGTAAAAATCAAGAGTTAGATGGAAAGTGTTAAAATTAAACCAGGAAATAAGGGATTCATAGTAATTAAGGGTTCAGAAAGTCATGAAAGAGTCAGCATGCTTAGCATATAAAATAAGGTAGAACATGAATAGTTAAGAATCGATACATAATTTTAACAAAACAAAAATTAAACAACACTTATTCAAGGAGAAGTATACAAGTCTTGCATGAATGGTTAGTGTGAACACAAGTACATAATATCGGTGAAAGGTAGAACTAGGAAAATTCAGTAGAAGCATATTAGGACAAGAAAATCACGAGAAGTCACAAGAACCCAAGACAAGAACACAATTAAATGTACCAATATCCAGAAACCAAACGAAGAACCCCAAAAAATTAGGATTTTTAGTACAAACGAGCTAGGGTTGTAGCAGGTTCATAAAATTAATCAAAGTGTATGAGGAGCGGAAGTTTAAACACAAAAGATCATCAAAAAAATTTTAAGAAGAAATTTCGGAAACCCTAATTTTAGAAAAAGATGAAAATCACTTGAAATCATACGATTATTGTAAAAAATCTCAAGGCTATTGTAAAACTCACATGAAACAAACACAAATCACCTTAGATCTGTATAGATCTAGGAGGTTTTAGAAAAGAAATTAGGGTTTCAAAGAGAACCATATAGAGATGAAGAAACATGTTTAGAAAACTATATATCGTAGCTAATATAGGACGATCTCACTCAAATCACGCCGGAATGGCCTGAAATAGGCGAGAGATGAACCCTAGATGCAAGTCGACATAGCCCCAGTCCCTTGAGGGCCTTAGAGATGGCAAGAATGACATGAGAGAGGCCATTGGAGGCATGGGGGTGATGAGAGGTCACTGGAGATAGCCATAGATGAAGGTCAGTGAGATTGGACTAGGGTTAGGTTGAGAGCGTTTGAGAGCAGAGGGGTTTTCAGGGCAGCGGGTGTATAGAAAATGATAGGGTTTGGGGTCTTTTGGGTTTATTTTGGGAAGGGTTAATGGTGGCCATTGATCTTTATGATCAACGGCCGGGATTAAAGGGTATGGGGGATCAGATCGGGTATTTGGGGTGTGGATCGGGTAATTTAATTGAGTACTGGGCTGGTAATCGGGTTAGGTTGGGGTTGGATTGGGTCTAAAATTGAAATAAAATTATGCCATATTTTAAATTGCCATTTTAACGCTATATAATTTATAAGAAATAATAAATGATTTCTAAAAAAATTAATTTTGTGTACTAAAATAATTTAAAATAGTTATTTAACATTTTAAAAATATAAAAGATCATTTTATGCATCAACAATGTAATTATGCATTAATAGGGCTAGTATTGCAAATATACGCAAATTAGCTTTAAAAAATGTAAATGCGATTATAAAAATGCACTAAAAATAATTAAGCAATATTTTGGCATATTTAGAAGGCTAGATCACCACAGAATAATTTGAATAATTATTGGAATTTTATAAGTAAAAAGGGAAGAAATAAATCAATATGAAGCCTTTAAAATTATAGAAAAAAAATTGTAAAATGCTTATGCATGCTTATAACTCCATATATGCTATTTTGAAAGTATGTTTATGTATTAAAATATATGGAAAAAAATTGGGTATCAACATTGGCTATGAAAATCACCTTCAGGTAAAACTAGCTAAAAGTGTTTTCTGGCCAAGTCTAACTCACTTCAATACCGTTGCAGGTAAACACGCATGATGAATATAGAAGCTATGGATGCATTGCATGGATGATAAAAGAGGATTGAAATTTTCAATGATAGGTCAAGAACCAGGTTCTTGTACCAAAGGTTAGTAGTTCTGTGCATTCTTTAATACACGTCTTGAAAAGATAGAAATATCAACTGCCATGTCATCCACCTTTTCAGACCCTGCTGTCACGTCTCTTCACTTCAAATCGTTCCATCTCCCTCTGAAACGTTGCATCTCTCCAAAGCACAACCGCCGTTTCAGAACCGGTTCCTATCTCTCTCTTCATAACTGTCCCCTCTCATAACTAACCCTCTCCCTTCTTCACAAACCATAGTCCTCCATTAGAACTTCTCCAAAGCCTTTTCTTTCTGTCTCTTCAATGACTGACACCAACTCTGAAATTCCTGCCTTAGTCGTTTCTAACACTGAAGAACCCATTGATCCCTCCGTCCTCAATGAGTCTTCTGTAACCATTCCTGTTCTCATCACTTAAATAAATCCTAACCCGGACTTCTTGTTTCCCTCCAGTTCTACGACGACTATCTCAGAAACCCCTAAAATTGTTGATCCTGCTTCTCTATCTTCTGAGGTTCCCGTTGATCAAGGTAAAGGTGGAGATCTGGGTAAAAGTCCTGAGGTCGAAGAGGTTTCCGCCATTGTTGTTTCATATCATGTAGTGGCCATGGAGCCTATTGAGGAAGAAAATGTCGCGACCATCTTTTTGGTATCTGCTGATGGTGTCTTATATGAGGTAATTTCTGCTGCTTCCATGTCTTAGAGGAATGTGACACAGGGTATGGAGGGAGAAGGAACCATGGTGGCTGTTGAAAGCTCTGCACTAGCAGAAACTACTGGGCCCTCTCGTGAGGAACCTGACCCCTCTACGGAGGAAACAGGTCAGGGTTCTCACTCCCAGGCCAGTTCTGCTCCTGCATTTGCTGTTGAGCCCTTGGACATTAAAATTCCTAAGATGAGGTCTAGCCATGAGGAGGATCACGACAACATTTGTCTTGATGCTTTCATGCTCCTAAAACCCTAGAAGTCCATTAGGCTTTCTTGAAGACTATTCTACTCGAAACCCTAGCTCACACCTATAAAAGGGGTTGCATACGCTTTGAAAGCATCTTGAAAATTGAGATCATCTTGAAATCCCATAAACTCTTAAGATATTCACAAAAAGATCATAATATGTGTGGATACCTCTTAACAATAAAATAGTTCAAGAAGACCCACAATATCCATCCCTTTGTGGGGATCAAATACATCCCAATGAGGGTGTTGGAAAAAATTTATGAATATGGAGAATAAACGATTTATCTTGAGGCATGTCAAGGACACTGTCCTTAAGGATATTTCGCCCACACCGTGATAAATATTATTAGGCGTACCCCCCAGGATTCAACAAGCTCTTCTAGTATAACTAGGAGTAAAAAAAACAAAGATTATATAAAAGAAAACCCAGCACAGAAGAAAAGGAGAAGTTTTCCACACACATTACCAAATGAACACAAGAGGATATATTTATATATATTCCAAAAGTAATATGGATCTGATGAAAGTTAAAGCGATTAAGCCTTAAGGCCAAAACGTTAAAGCCATTTAAGTGTACAGATGCCAAAACGTTAAAATCATTGAAAGCTATCAAATGCCAAAACATTAAAATCACAGTAATTGACTTCAATCATCAGTTTTAATGTTTTCAAATTTGTAATTGAAAAGTATTCCATCAGTTACATTTGTATTAAGACCCATTAATATTATATTAAGATAATGAACCTAGACATAATTTTAAATATTCTTTTTGAGATGTTAAAATATTCTTCTTAACAATCCCCCACATAGCTCAAAAAGAATATTAAGAAATAGAATAAATAAAGAGTTTTGCTGGATTTTCACAAATGAGCACAATGCGACGAATTTGGTGTCTCTTGGACGATGAACCAGACCTAGATAAAATAATATTAAACTTATAGAATAATTAGTGAAGTTTAGAACTTCTATGAACTAAGACTTCTTTTGTAAGTTTAGTGTCTTATCTATCACATTATACCCGCACACACTTTGTTGTTTGTCGCGGTTTGCGCTAACAGGCTATGCGCGCGCCTGGTTTTCATGAGTGCTCTAGAATTTTTGGCCATAAATTTTATAAGAGCGGCCCCACTCCACACTCATATAGGTCCATCCATCAAGTGTATTCTGCAACACAATACACCACCTATAAAAGGCTATGGATTATTGGATTAAGAGTTTAATAACTCAGCCTCTCATTCCTTGCAGTCTTGCACTATATACCACACACCATAGGAAGGGACATAATTTAATACTGCAAATTTGATCAACTAATGACTTGTTATTACCCATATGAACCTACTTCATGGGATCTTCAATCACATAGGTTGGATTACCATCGGTGTTGATATAACTCGAATTGGCTATAGTCCCATTCCCCTTGATGTTTCTGATATTAATTTTCTTCCTAAAGGTTTAGTCAGAGGATCGGCCACATTCACTTATGTTCTATGGAAATAATTTCATCTCTCAACAGCTGCTTTATCACATTATGTCTCAATCGAATATGTCTACTCTTCCCATTGAAGGATTTATTTTTAGCAATGGCTATTGCAGCTTGGCAATCACAATGCATCGATACAGAAGGTGTCAGTTTTATTCCTAGTGGAATACTTGCCAAAAGATTCTTTAACCACTCGGCCTCATTGCTAGCCAATTCCAATGCCACAAACTCATATTCCATGGTAAATCTAGCTATTATTGTTTGCTTAACTGATTTCCATGCAACAACACCCCCACCAAGGGTGAACACGTAACCACTAGTGGATTTTGTCTTATCTGAATCAGAGATCCAATTAGCATCATTGTATCCTTCTAATACAGTGGGAAATCCACTATATTTAATACCATAGTTCATGGTACCTCTAAATATTTCATTACTCTTACTAATGCATTCCAATGATCATGACTCAAATTTTGAGTATATCTACTCAATCTACACACATCATATGCAATATCAGGTCTAGTAAAATTCATCAAATGCATTAGGCTACCAATAATTTGAGCATATTTATCTTGATCTACTGCATCTCCTTTGTTCTTTTTTAATTCACTACTTGCATCATAAGGATTGCTTACAGGTACCACATCAAAATTATCAAGTTTTTTAAGAATTCTTTCAACATAATGTTCTTGAGTCAACGTCAAGCTATTGCCATCTCTTATAATTTTCATGCATAGAATTACACTAGCTTCTCCCATGTCTTTCGTCTCAAAGTTAGAAGACAGAAAAAGTTTGGTTTTATGTACCAAATCAAGACTAGAACTAAAAATAAGCATGTCATCCACATAAAGATAAATAATAACACATGTACTGTCTACACATTTTGTAAACACATTTATCTACTTCAATTGATGAAAAACCATCAATAATCAATACTTGATCAAATTTTTCATGCCACTGTTTAGGTGCTTGCTTTATACCATATAGAGATTTTAGCAATTTACATACTTGTTTTCATGGCCAGACACTATACAACCCTCATGTTGCTCCATGTAAATTTTCTTTTCTAAATCACCATTTAAAAATACAGTTTTAACATCCATTTGGTGAATAAAAAGTTTATAAATAGAAGTCAAGGCAAGTAAAACGCTACTTGAGGAAATTCTAGTTACAAGAGCATAAGTATCAAAATAATCAACATTTTGCTTTTGAGTAAAACCTTTTGCAACAAGTCCAACTTTGTATTTATCATTGGAACCATCCGTATTGAGTTTCTTCTTAAAAATCCATTTATAACCAATAGGTTTAGCTCCCAGAGGTAAATCAACTAAAGTCCAAGTTATATTTTGTAAAATTGAATTTATTTCTACATCAATAGCTTCTCTCTAAAATGAGGCATCAGACGAAGAAATAGCTTCAGAATATGTTAAAGGATCATTATCCACAAGATAAGTATAAAAATCATTACCAAAAGATTTTCTTTCCTTGATCTTTTGCTTCTTCTTAAGTCCTCACTTTCAAAATCATTTTGAATAATTGGAACATGTGAAATATTATCACTTTGAATAATAGGAGCATCAGAAATATTCTCAGATTTTAAAGGAAAAATATTTTCAAAAAATTCAGCATTTTTTGTTTCAACAACATTATTGTGTTCAAGCGCATCACTTTTGACTACTAAAAATCTATATGCTGCACTACTTTCAGCATACCCAATAAACATACAATCAGATATTTTAGACTCTATTTTTCTTTTTTTAGGATTGGTAACATAACTTTGGCAAGGCACTCCCACACTTTCAAATATTTCAAGTTAGGCGGATAGCCCTTCTATAACTCATAAGGAGTTTTGCCCGTTTTCTTATTGAGAATCCTATTTTGTAAATGACAGGCAGATAATACAGCTTCACCCCAAAGATTATCAGGAGCACCAGAGCTAACAAGCATACTATTCATCATTTCCTTTAAGGTCCTATTTTTTCTTTCCGCTATACCATTTGATTGTGGAGAATATGGCAAAGTTATCTCGTGTATTATACCTTATTTATCACAATAATCATTAACAAAATAAATTCACCACCTCTGTCGGATCTAACTCTTTTGATTTTCTCATCCAATTGATTTTCTACTTCAAATTTATAAATTTAAAACTTATCAAAAGTTTCATCTTTATTTCTTAAAAAATAAATTTTTGTATATCTAGAAAAATTGTCTATAAACGTCACATAATATTTCTCCCCTCCTCTATTCATAGTTTGTTTCAAGTCTCCTAATCAGTATGGATAAGACTTAATCATTCATATTCTCTATGTATGAAAGCACATGATTTCTTAGTTTGTTTAGCTTCTACACAAACTTCACACTTATCAATATTTGAAAAATTAATATTTGAAATAAGACTTTCAAAATGCATCTTCTTAATATAAGATAAATTAACATGTCCTTATCTAGCATGCCATAAATTAAAAGAGTCAATCAAATAAGCAGAAGCACTAGCATTTTCATTCATAACATTGAGTACAAACAAGTCATGGTTATAATAACCCTTGCCAATAAAATTATTATTTTTGGTCAACACGACCTTATCACATTCAAAAGAAACATTCACCCCCAGTTTTCTTAATAATCCCATAGAGACCAAATTGGCTCAGATACAAGGAACATGCAACATGCTATTCAATGCCAAAGTTTCGCGAGATGTGAGTTTGAGAAGAACTTTGCCTTTTCCAAGAACTGGAGTAGTCCTTCAGTCACCAAGATATACAACCTTTTCTCCTTCCTCAACACCACATATGTGCCTAGTGGCACCAGAATCTAACACCCAATCTTTCACATTGGCCACAAGGTTCACTTGGGAAACAACTGCAGCAACTATGCCATACGCTTTGGCTTTAGTTAAATTTACTTTAGCCTTAGCGGGATTGTCATTCCCGGCCCTTTTCCGACATTGAGCAGCATGGTGGCCAAGTTTGCCACACACAAAGCAGTTGCCTTTTTTTCTTGAAGGTTTGATTGTTGGTTTGGGCATATAACCATTTCTTTTATCGTACCTGTTGTTTGATTGTTCTACCGCTTGTTGTCCTCCACAAGGTTGTCTCTTGTAGCAATCTCCTTTCCTTTATCAGCAACAACTTATTTGCGGTTGGTATTTTCAATATAATGTGCTTGACCAAATCCTTTAGCGACAAATGCTTGTGTTTGTGCTTCAACTATTGTTTGTAGTCACTCCAAGATTTGGGAAGTTTTTCCATAAGCATACCAGCAACAAACTGCTCGGGCGGAGAGATATCTTCAGATTTGAGATCTTTAATCAACTTGTGATAATCGTTGATTTGTGCAATTATGTCCTTGTCCTCCGTCATCTCCCACTTGTAGTAATTTCCAATTACAAAATTTTGTTTAGTAGCATCTTCAGCAGTGTACTTTGTTATCATTGACTCCCAAATTTTTTTGCCTCCTCGTAGGAAACGTAGACATCGAACAATTCGTTAGAAAGAGTAGAAATTATAGTATGTATACATACCTTATTAGCATGGACCCACTGATCCATCTGAATGGAAGTTGCTTCAGTTGGCTTAGGATTAGTAAGTGCAAAAGCAACTCCATGCATGTCCAAAATATAATGCACGCGTTCTTGCCAAAGCTTAAAATTATCTCCACCAAAAACCTTAATTTTCGAAACATCAGGAAAAGGTTTGGCATAGGTAATTGGTGATGGAACAACAACAGAAACAGTTGGTGCAGCAGGTGTAGTAGCATCAACAGCAACACTAGCAGCATTATTCTCCATAGTAACAACGTGGTAGTATCCTTAAGATTGTTGGAAATTTTTTGATGAATATGGAGAATAAACGATTTAGCTTGAGGCATGTCAAAGACACTGTCCTTAAGGATATTTCGCCAATTGTTGATACTCAATTTTTCCCTCATATGCTTTTAAACATGCATACATACTTTCAAAATATTGTGCATGCGTTTACAAACATGCACAAGTGTTCTTACATTTATTTTATAATTTTTAAAAAGCCTTAAATCAATTTATTTCTACATTTTTAATTATATAAATATTCAATAATTATCCCTCATATTACTTTACAATGATTTAGTCATCTAAATTCATCATTTATACTCGTATAAGTGTTCAAATATTTTTAATCGCATTTTCTACAATTACAGTTGCATTTTAAGGCTATAATTTCACATTTTGCAATAATAGCCCATCCATATGCATAATTACATCACCTATACATAAAATAACTTTTTATATTTTTATAATGTTAAGTAATTATTTTAGATCACCTTCATGCATAATAATCATTTTTTATCATTTAATTAGCTATTTCTAAATTTATTTTATTAATAAATTGGGTATTTAACAAATAGCCCCTTAACTATATCCAAAATCGGACCCCCCATAGCCAAATTTAAACTAACCTAAGCCCAAATCACCCCAGCCCAAAACCAAATGACCTCTGCCTGACCCAAACCCCTTCTAATCGTGGTCGTTGATCTCTAAGATCAACGGTCCACAATCCCCCTTTCCTTTTTTAACCCAAACGACCCCCTAACCCTAGCCATTCTCTGAAGACAACCGCCCTTGAATCCCTCTTCTTCTCTGGTTCTCTCTGAAACTAACCCTAACCCTAGCGTCGTAACCCAAAATTTCCCCAAACCCCTTCGATTCTTACCCCTTCCATGGGGTTCTCTTGTGACTTCCGACCCCTGCCGGCCTCTTACCTCTATTGGTCGTTCGAATCTTGCTGTTCTCTGAATGAACCTCGAAGAGGTTCAACTCAGAGTCGACCTGGGCTTTCGTCTCCTTATGAACACCGCCTTGTGTTCATCACCGTTTGTGAGTGTCGTTGGTTTTGTAGCTGTGGTTAGATTTTTCCTTTACCCCGCCTTTTTCTCAAAAACCTCATATTTTCAACATGAATCTGTTCAGATCTTTGTAGATCTGGAGTGATTTTGAGTTTATCCAGTAATTTTCTTTAAAAAAATCTCTGGTTCTCTTCATTGTTAATCGATTTTAGTATCCCTCTGGATTAGGGTTTTGCTTCCTTGTTATTTGCTGTTCAGATCTCTTTGAATCAGAAAATATTTCGAGTTCCAATGGTATTTTCCTTAAAGATCTTATGTTTTTCTCATTATTAATCGACCCTAATATTTTCTAAGAACTAGGGTTTCACTTCGTTTCGTTTCTGCAAAAAACTTTTCTAAAGTTCCTATGTGTTTGACTATCTTTTTTCCACTAACTCTTTCACGCCTATGTTCTAGTCCTTTCTTCGTTCAATTGTCTCAGTGTTCACTTCAATTTTTCCCCGTTATTGTCAATCAAAATAGATTGACTGATTTTACTTAGGGTTCGAATTATATTTTTCCTGTTAAAATCAGTACTTCCCCGTGATTTTACCTATTTTCCTCATTTATGACTTTTAATTGGTACTACTTGCCTTATTTAGATTAATTAGTCTAATCTATGGTCTTTAGACTTATTGCTTACTTTATTTAACTTCAATCCTGCCTGCTGACTGATTTCGTATGAGATTCTCCATAATTTAAGTGATATTTCCCGGATTCTGTCTTATTAATTGATTAGGTTTAGCTCTAACTGACTGGTTAATCGATTTGCATACTTTATTTATGTACCGTTAATTGTCCTTGCCTTATTTGTTTACTCTGCTGAATGCTATATAAACCTTCTACCATTCTGATTTTAGAAGAAGAAAAAACATCTACACAAACTCACCTACACACTTACACGCACACACACATAGAAAGGCACACAAAGTTCGTGCTCTCTTCCTCTATCACAATCTTCTACTCTTTGTTTGTTGCGAGGTTAGACCTTTGGACCTTGTTTGTTTCACTCTTCCATTGCTATCCCTTATCTGGTATGCCTCCACTACTGCTATTCAATTAAACCTGTGTGTTTCCTTATAATCAGCATGTCTGTTCTTCTGTTTTACTGAACCTATGTGTTTCCCTAATCAGCATGTTTACTGCTATTCAATTAAACTATGTGCCCGGTTATCAGCATGTCTACTTTACGTCATTAGATCTCTGTGCTTTATGTTTATTGTTCCTAATCAGCATGTTTACTGCTATTCAATTAAGCCTATGCGTTTCCCTGCAATCAGCCTGTCTACTTCTGTTTAATTAAACCTATGTGTGTCATGCTTTCAGCCTGTTTACTTCTGTTTTAACTAGACCTATGTGCTTCTGCTTTCAACAAGTCTACATGCTCATATCTAAATTAGACCTATGTCTTTTACTTCTCCACTAGCATGTTCTTTCTATCCTGTTATAAGTATTCACCTCTCACAGACTTCTGACTAACATTGCTCCCAATCCCTGCTACCCCTTTGTATATGATTGTCTGATTGATCCTAGCATGCCATGCCTTTGTTTAGTGTCTGTCCATATACTCACCTAGTAACAACAGTAAACTAAGTTGAAACTTTGCTTGAAGTGATCCTGCTTCTGTCTACTGTTGGATTGCTGGAATTTTCTAAGTGTTGAATGAATCTGTTTGCTCCTTACCCCTTGAAAATCCAAAAACTATTTTCTCAAAACTATCTCCTGTTTTCAACTCTTATTCTTAGAGCATCTAGGGTCCTGCCCCTCCAGTGTGAGCACTGCCTAGGAGTCCATGAGACTCCTCTGAACTTTGACATACTGGGGCTGGCTCTCCGAAACTTGCTCACAAAAGGTTTCTTTAAAAGTTTTTTGGTGTGAGCATTGCACGGGGTCCCTGAGGCCCTTGGGAACTTTGACACACCAAGATACCATTGGGTGCACTATGAGAATATTGGCATGTTCATACTTGGTTGAAGGCCTGGTTTTTCTAGGTTTACCTTTTGGGCCTATCCAGGCTCCCTATAGTTTAGCAGTATTACTTCTGTAACCCATTCATTTTTGGTCTGTAATAATAATTCTTGTAAAACAGATATTGGGGATGTTAGTAAAAATGGGAGGGACTAATATATGTTTTGTGGGGAAATCGGGTAGAAATCCTGCTCTTAGGACCGTTATGATTATCTACCTGCATTAGAAACCATGCCTATAGGTTATTGTATGCATTATAAGACATGTTCATAGGTTCATCATGCTATTCGCTCTGAAATTTTTTATGCATGTTCACATCCGCGCTAGAAATCCTGTCTCTAGGTTGTCGCTAACTCAGCCTCAATATGTGCATTAGAAACCATGTTCTAGGATTTTTATTGCACTCACCTCGATATCATACATGTATTAAAATCGTATAAAAAATCAGTTTCTTCAAGTAGCAATCATGCCTATAGGAAATAAGTATAAAAACAATCCCAACACTTAGATATCAAACTTATTAAAAATTAGTTCTGCAACGCTTGTGATTATTTTCAGCACTTAGACAGCATGCCTATAGGACCTAATGAACCAAATTGCGTGCTTAAAATCGTTTACTGGTTTATTGCAGTTTTGATTAACGATTAGATATCATGTTCAAGGACATCTCTGATCCCCGCCTAGGCAAGCCTATAGGGCGACTAAAATCTTAAAATTATAAAACCGTGCTTTGTTTGACTGTTTATGAAATGCCCAGATTCAGCAAGTCCTAAAATCAGTAGGCAAACTAATTAAGTACCTTCTGCCTTGCTTTAATAAAAATGCTACATATGTTCTGCTTTGTGCTCACCTAGATATCCTGCTATAGGACTTTTAAAGTGTCTGAAATACTGTTGTTTGAGATGTGCAATTGCCTGTTTATTTGTGGAGGTAAATGTGAGCCTTTAACTGTTCCTTTATCTAACAGTCCTATTTGTTTTGCTTGTCGCTTATATTTTTCTCCTTTTAAGCACTATATGAGAGTCTAGATCCACCTTAACTAGAAGTCCTAAACACCTCCAGGACCATAAGTAAGGGACGAATAATGCACGCATAGAGTACATTTAATTAGAATCGCTTATATAACCGCTAAGGGGAGGGTAATTGGGTAGTAAAAGATATGATGACCTATGCGCTAATGCTATGTGTAGCACCCCAACTTGGGGACGATTACCAAGTATTATACAGAAGTAATCCTATAGGCTAAAAAACCTAGGACCCCTTTACCCCTTGTTTTAAACGTAATATCTATTTGTCTAAATTGCTTTGTTTGCTTATAAGACTAATTCACCTAATTCGTGTTTGGACGGGACCCACCGTTGTGGACCTCGAGGGGTGCCTAACACCTTCCCCTCAAGGTCATTTCGAGCCCTTACCCAATCTCTGGTAATGCAAACCGGTTTATAAGTTATTTGCTTTAGGTGCCCTAACGCACCTTAAATCCGTTAGGTGGCGACTCTTCAAATCCATACCCAATTCCCAAAAGGAAAAGGAGTTGTCCCAAAAATGTCGAAACCCGGACTCCGCGATAAAAAAGAGGGCGCGACACCCATACTGTGATAAATATTGTTAGCGTATCCCCCAGGATTCAACAAGCTCTTTTAGTATAATTAGAAGCAGAAACAACAAAGATTGTATAAAAGAAAACCTAGCACAAAAGAAAAGGAGAAGTTTTCCACACACATTACCAAATGAACACAAGAAGATATATTTATGTATATTCCAAAAGTAATATGGATCTGATGAAAGTTAAAGCCATTAAGGCTCAAGGACAAAACGTTAAAGCCATTTAAGTGTACAGATGCCAAACGTTAAAATCATCGAAAGCTATCAAATGCCAAAATGTTAAAATCACAGTAATTGACTTCACTCATCAGTTTTAATGTTCTCAAATTTGTAATTGAAAATTATTCCATCAGTTACATTTGTATTAAGACCCATTAATATTATATTAAGATAATGAACCTAGACATAATTTTAAATATTCTTTTTGAGATATTAAAATATTTTTCTTAACAGAGGGTATGCATCATCCTACGTTCGAGAAACACGCTGCTTCAACCCCCAAATCAAAGAGACAATCAAGAGAGAAAAATCAAGGGAGAAACAAAATTATACTCACAATTGATTTTCAAAAATATTTTTCTTTTATTTTATGATTGTAGTTTATTTTTCATATTTTAAAAATTTGTTGCAAATAATTTGGCACGCCAAGTGAGACCAGTTATGACCTTTATATCTTCCTCCTACAAATTGAAAATTACAAGTTTTAAAATCGTCTGTTGCGATGGTCGAGTACTTCAAGTTTTGGCAAGCTTACACCTCGACAAACCTTGAAGTATGAGCCATTTATAGACATCGAAATTTTAGCAGATTAATCCCATACAAAAATTTGGGCTAAATCCTAAATTAAAGACAATACATGACGACTCTTGAAATTTTAGGAGTCTATTAGGGTTGCTTGGAGGCTACTCTATCAAAATCTTAACTTGGAGACTGCTCTGCCTAACCCTAGGTCACTCCTATAGCAAAGGTTACATATTCCTTTAAAAAGGCATCTCGAAAATTGAGATCATCTCGAAAATTCCATATACTCGTGGAATACTCGCAAAGAGACCAAGATGCGGTCAGATACTTCTTGATAATTAAACACTTCAAGAAACTCCACAACATCCTTTTCATGGAGATCAAATACATTCTAAGGAAGTCCACATCATCCTGCGTTCAAGAAACATGTTGCTCCAGCCCTCGGACCATGGAGATTAGGGGCGTGCATTCGATTTATTGATTCGATTTTGACCCTTATCGATAATTACTTATCGGTTATCAATTTGTACATATGCTTATCGTTTCAATAAGGTTTCGATTTTTTCGATTTTGATTTATCGATTTTTGGGGCTTATCGATTACACCAATAAGAAAATTTGCGGGATTCCACGGAAAGTATATCGCTGTAAACACGCCTAACTAATATGGACAAAAAGAAGCTAAAATAAGACGGACAATGTTTATAACATGAAAATTGTGTCAACAAGCACATGCAACGAAACTAAAGTAAGGGATAAAATGTATGCCACCAACATTCCAACGATATAAAAAAAAACAAAACAAAATACATCGTCACGGCTAATTTTGTTTTCCATTAATTTGAACTTCATTCCCTTGAGCTTTAAATATGATCATTCCTTAAATGTAGTAGAGGAAATAATAGGGTTAGGAACTTAGGGTAAAGGAAAGGGTATTATAGAATAAGGGTAAAAAAAATTAAAAAAAATAAATTGTTTTTTTTAGTAATCTTATCGGTGTATCGATAAACCGATAACCAAAGAGGACAAAATCGAAATCGAAATCGATAACTCGATAAGAAAAATTTTGAAATCGAAATCGGTAAATCGATAAATTGATATCGATAAACCGATAACAAATAATCGATTCGATTTATCGATAAACCGATTCGAATGCACACCCCTAATGGAGATAATTAGGAGAGAAGAATCAAGGGAAAAAACATATTTGTACCCGTGTTGTTTATCAATAAATAATGTTTTTATTTATTTATTTTGTGATTGCAGTTTATTTTTTGTATCGCAAAAGATTTGTTGCAAATACTATGTTGAACCTAACTTCAGATCTGGCGGTCTGAAGCTGACCCAAAAGTAAGAAGAAGAATAGATAATATGAACAGTCTTAAATTAATTACTCCATTAGATCCATGATAAGTGACCTTTTTACCTCTTTATTTTGGTCCAAAATAAGTGTCTTTTAACATTATCAAGAATGCATTAACTTTATTTTTTCAAAATTTATCCTTATTTATATATTCCAAGGTGTTAAGTTAACAATATTCAAATTTTAAATAAGGGTAATTCAAAATACTTTTTTTCTATAGGAGTTAGTATTTTCTTAAATGGTGTGCCAAAGGTCAAAAAGTCATTTATTATGGATCGAAGCGGATAATACTAATTAAATTTTTAAAACACATACATTTTAAATATGGAAGCTTAAAGCGACTACTTCGTGTCATTTCAATTAGTCATGCAGTTGAAATAATTATTTTTCATACTTAAGAACCCATCCGCTTAAATTTAAAATATCCAACGGAAGTATAATATATGCATAATTTATGTATTATATGTGTGTAATTGTGTATAGTCAATATATAATTTTGTATATTGCTAGAAAAAGTAAACAATAAATATGATGGCTATTTATGTATAATTTGCAAGCCCATTTCATATTTGATATAACAAGCCCAACGATGAAGACACTATTAGGCCCAAAAAGTGGTGGAGCCCACTTAAACAAATTCCTGAGCCTCACAAATCGGATTAGTCACACCAAAAAGAGAAGATTCTTCAAGCAAGATGTGAAACAAAAGATTACAAGTGAAGATAAACCTGAAAGTACCGAAAAACCCAGAAAGTCCAACTTTAAATAGAAATAAAAATAAAGTAAAAAAAAATATTATAAAAAGAGAAACAAAAGTGCCTCTCAATCAATGAAACACGCACATAAAAATTTCCATTTGATTTCATTGTCAAAAAAAAGAAAAAGACTCAAAAACTCAAGTGTTTTGTTTTAAACAACAAGAAAAGAAGTTAGTACATGTACCCTTGTAACGTGTTTTGGAAATTCCTTTTTTAAAAACGAAATTTGGAAAAAATTAAAAATTACAACAATTACACACCGAAAGAACATGGAATTTGGAACCAACAAGAGGGACTTGTTCTACTATACTGTTCCTTTTTATTCAATTTCTTCATCTTATTCTTCCTCTTTCGCCTCCCTTCTGTATTGGGTTTATTTTTGTTTTTCTCTTTTCTATTTATTCTTATTATTTACCTCATCATTTTTCATTCATGTGTTCTTGGCTGTCACGGGAAGAATATATAGTTACCCATCTGTAATAAGGGGTTGTTTTATTTTCAACAAAGATTGGATTTTTAGGGTTTTCTTGAAAGAAAGATCTGAAAAATGGATGGTGGGTCGGAAGGGGAAGGCAATAGGAACGTTAATCAGAGTTCATCTGAAGGACCCAAGAAACCAAAGCGGCAGATGAAGACTCCCTTTCAATTAGAAACCCTAGAAAGAGTCTATGCTAGTATGTCTTCTTTATCTTTCACTTTTTGACTTCATTTTTTTGATCTGGGGTTTGTTTAAATTGCTTCTAGATGTGGAAATCTTGGAGATTTTGGTGTATTATGCTGTTCCCATGTGTCTATTTGCTATTTGTCATGAGATTAGAAGATGATTTTGTCTAGTTCGAATATTTATGTACTAGGAAACAGCTGGGATGGGGATACTATGCTTGATATTAGGATATAGGTGAAATTTTGGGTCTTTCTGTGGATTCCTATCATTCAATGTTTGCACTCTTATATGGTTAGGTTCTTTAGTAGTGTTATTGTTATGGTGTATGTTTTGTACTTCTGCCTTTTGATTATGCTCTGTGTGTTGAAGGATTTTTTGGAAGTAATGTGTCTGTGGAATATGCAATTCTTGCTTAATATTTATCTGCTCTATGTGTTTGAACCAGTCATGGGTTTGATTGATATTATAGACTTAGAGATCCGGTAGACAAATATTTGGTCTTTATAGAAGTTTCTGCCATTCCCATGCATGGACTGATGTGAACCTTTAGCTATCAAATTTTTTATGTGTTTGTGTTTTTGTACTTGTGAAATTTGGTTCATTAATTCTTTTGTTTTGCTTTGTTATTTATGCAGTGGAGACGTATCCATCTGAGGCCACTCGAGCTGAGCTATCAGAAAAATTAGGTCTAACAGACCGGCAATTACAGATGTGGTTTTGTCACAGGAGGTTAAAGGATAAAAACACATCAGGGGGGACAGAAAAGAAGCCACGTGCTGGTGAGTCAGGTGGGAGGAGGAATTTGACAGTGTCACCTAGGGAGGATTTAATGGTTGCTGAAGCTGCTAGTGATCGTGACTCAGGATCAGCTTCAAGGTCCGGGTCAGGGTCAGGGTCAAGTCGGTTTGATAATGGGGATGGTATGCCAACACCGCCTGTAAGATATTATGAATCACCTAGGAGGACAATGGAGCGCAGGGTGATAGCTTGTATAGAGGCACAATTAGGAGAACCTTTACGTGAAGATGGTCCTATTCTTGGGGTAGAGTTTGATGAGCTGCCACCTGGTGCATTTGGAACACCTATTGGTAAATTAATTTTTTTTTGTTATTAGAGATATTATAATATTAATGCATGTACAATAAAGGTCTTCTAGATTTGGATATTGGTATTGAAATGAAAGAATTTGACAATTTGTTTTCCTTTGGGTTCCCATCTTTCCATGTCTTTGTAGGTGTAGTTTATGATGTTATCTCTTATGCTTGTGAATGCATATTTTTTTTCTTATGATTATATTTGAAAGAGCATTAGCTCTGTTGCATAAAGTTCGGTGTCATATAAGTCCAAACTTGATTTGACAAACATGATTTGATTATCTTTTCAGGCAGAAGATTATTTTCAACCAGAACACTGCATTATTGAGTGCCTTTTATTATTGTTTGTTGATTTCTTCCCCAGTTTTATGAGATTCTAGCATCATATATGTTTGTAAATTGCCCTTTGGAGTACTTTTGGATTCCTCTTAATTTGCCTTTGAGACGTAGAGCAGTAATAACTTGATGTGAATGGTGGAAGTGAAGTAATGAATATCCTTGCCTGTATGTGAATTTCAAATGAGATCAAGATCATTCAGTATACATCAAAACATTGCGTTGTGAGTTGCTTTCCTGAAGCTTGCCTACCTAATCTGGAAACATGTTCAAGGGATTCTACTCATTTCCCCTGCAGTTGTGTTACATCCATCATTGGCCGCTGGATGTTTAAACAGCGTGGACGATCTATACACACTTGTTTTTATAGGACCCTCTTATCAATTCAGATTACTTCTAATGCGTTGTCTGCTATTAACCTATCGCCTCCCAATGTTTCATTCAGAACTTCTCATTTTGGATCAAAAGCAATTTTTTGGATTGTTTCCTGACTTTTTTTTGTCTTTTGTTTGTCATGTATGGCACAGAGATGGCAGAACGTCGGGACCATTACAGGCACTCTTATGACAGCAAATTATATGGATCATATGATGCTAAACAAATTAATGTTGGGTCAGCTCGCTCTCTATCTCCGGTATGTATAAAGAGATCAGTTTCTTGGTATTTCACATTGCAAAAAGCCTTTGAGCGGTTATAGGACGTGTACTGTTTTGTATCCTTTCTGTCTTCTGGACGAGCTACTCTCTTCTGCTATTCTCCACTGGATTTTCCTAAACCCCTCTGTTTGATAACTTTGCAAGTCATTTATTTCGTTTGATGCTCCTAGCCTTAGAATAATTGCCTCGCTTGTTTCCATCGTAATTTAGCCCCCGAGTCTGTGTTTTTGATGGGATATTTTTATATCTTTTCATGTAGTCATTGCATATGAGACCAGTATTTTCACTTTCAGTTTGTGTGATTGCTGCAATGCTGCTAATATTAATTTTTATTATCTAGGATGTAGTTTAAAAGATACCTCATGATAGGTTTGCTGTGGATAATAACCTATCAATGGAAAAACTTGGAAGTGAGATTTATTAGCATGTCAATTTGATATTGAACCTTTGTTCTACTTGATCTTCAGGCTCTGACAAGTGGCCATCGTGAACCTGCTGAGCCCAAGATTGTATCTGATAAATATGGACAAATTGCAGCCCCTTACCTTTATGATTCACCTGTTGACGGTCCTTCTAAAAACTTGCCAATCATGCAAGGGAATGGGCATTTTGTTAGGGAATATGGCGTTGAAGGTCAAAGCATTAATGTAATGTCTCAACAGAGCAGGCAGGGACGCTTTCCATCACCTCAACGGGATAATGAATTTGTCCCTAGTAATGAGGACATGTTGCAATTGGATCGGAAGCGCAAGGTACCTTGAACCTTCAGAATTCTTTATCTTTATGCTGCCATAGAAGCCACTTCCTTTCCCCCACTCTGTTTCTGTCTCTTCATCTTTTGCAATAACCCTTTCTTTTTGGTTTCTAGCTGAGTGAAGAAGCTCGAATTGGGAAGGAAGTTCAAGCCAATGAAAAAAGGATCAGGAAAGAACTTGAGAAGCAAGATCTACTACGACGGAAAGTATGGAATATTTACATTTCTGGATATGCACCTTCTGCATCTCCTTGCAAAAGTGTAAACAATGAAAAACTATTTTTCCTGTTACAACTGACACACTACTATTTGCTTGTAAGAGGGAAGAACAAATGAAAAAGGAAATGGAGAGACAGGATCGTGAAAGAAGAAAGGAAGAACAAAGGCTGATGCGGGAACAACAGAGGAAGGAGGAGCGATTTCAGCGCGAGGAAAAGCGTGAAATGGAGAGGAGGGAGAGGTTTTTGCAGAAAGAGCTCTTGAGGGTTGGTATTCAGAATGAGAATTTTATTTTCCCGGCGCATTTAATTTTTTCTTTCAAAATCTGCTAATCTAATTCTTCCCGGTACTATTGGTTTTGTAATCCATAGGTGGAGAGGAAGAAGCAAAAAGAAGAGCTTCGAAAAGAAAGGGAAGCTGCAAAACAGAAGGTTGCTATGGAGAGGGCAATGGCGCGCAGAATTGCTAAAGAATCGATGGAGCTGATTGAGGATGAGCGCTTGGAACTCATGGATCTGGCTGCTTCTAGCAAAGGGTTACTATCAATTGCGTCTCTTGATTATGATACTTTGCAGAACCTTGAGTCATTTCGAGGTAGGAGTTTGTTAACTTGACTGTCGCAATGAAAATTATATCTGCATGCATGTTTTAGTTTTAAGGCTTTAGTTCCAGAGTAGTTAATAACATATGTTGGAACCTCATTTTTGTCGCATTTTTGATCTGTATCTCTGACAAAGTGCATGCTAGATGGTAGGGCTTCCATAAAAGCCAGTGATTACCTGCATTTGTTGGTACAAGTTTTATACTGTTATCCAGTTTGAAGTAGTAAATTCTACATGTAATTCATTCTTTTCTCTTCTCTCTGTTTTGTTTAAGCTGCTTATCTGCAAAGGTGATGAAGTTTTTGGTTTGTTGCTGAAATACATCTTATGTGATCCAGAATCTTTGTGTGAATTCCCTCCCAAGTCTGTCCAATTGAAAAAGCCATTCTCCATCCAACCCTGGAATGCCTCAGATGACAATGTTGGGAATCTTCTTATGGTATGCTGCTTGATCATTTAAATGGCTCATTTATATATGTCTATGTCACTAGTTGGCTGATGTTTTTCTTATCCTTCAACTTATCAAGTACACATCGATGATCACTTCAATTTTGATGATTATATAAGCCGCATATTTACTCCTATTTTTTTTTAATTATCTGTACTTCATCATGGTTGGTGCAAGGATTTTAAACCACTGATCATTGCAAAGCCTGTTTATGTTTCAGATTGAAATAGGCTAAGTATGGTAGAGAGACTTCCTTTTTCATCCGGATTATATAAACTCAAAAGTGAATGCTTCTAGTCAGTTTAACGTAGGAATTTCTATCTTTCGCAAGTTTCAAGTTTATCTTACTTTTTTTTAAGAAGTTTGTCTTACTTGAACATCTTTATTAAGGGGTCTTTTGTAATGTTACAAGCAAACTGGTAGTGTCATGTGCCTTTCTGTCTGAAATGACACCTGTGGATTTAATATTTTTTTATTTAATTTTAAATTGTGTGTGAGAGATAAAATGTTAATACTTGAAAGGATGTTACACATTAAGTTTGAAATGATGTAGAGTAGTATTTGCTTTATATTAGTTTGACTTTTAGGAGGGACTGATGTTTAGATATTAAAGAAACAGGTGAGTGTTTTCTGGGGTAGACCAAAGTGGAAAGTAGGTCATCTTTACTTGGACGGAGGGATTGTAATTGATGATGGCATTCTACACCACGTCCTGTACAATTCTATATTGATTTTGCTCTTTTCAGTTGAGTCAGGTCTCTTTAGTGCCTTTGAACTAAACATCAAACCTTCTGATTTTTTACAGGCTTGGAGATTCTGCTTAAATTTTGCAGATATTCTGGGGCTTTGGCCTTTCACTCTTGATGAATTTCTTCAAGCTTTCCATGACTATGTGAGTACCTTTGGCTGAAATTAACTGTGAACTCAGGGTCTGAGTTGCTTTTTCGGCATGTTCCTATGGGCTTCCAAGTGGTCCTATCTCTTAAAACAGGCTGGATGATGGGGCACTGATTGCCTTAGTTTACTTGCTTTTTCTTTTTAGGATTCCAGATTGTTGGCTGAGATACATATTGCTCTTCTGAAACTGATTATAAAAGATATTGAAGATGTTGCTCGAACTCCTTCCGGTGGGCCTGGAACAAATCAGTATAGTGCTGTCAATCCTGAAGGTGGACATCCTCAAATAGTTGAAGGGGTAATCACTGCTGTGCATACTTCCTCTTTAGGCCGTAATGCACGCTTTTTTTTTTTTTTATCAAGTTCATGGATAACACACCCATGTTGGATGTTTTTCCACGATACTCCATTGGTGGTAGGCCGTAGTGTACTCTCTTTTAGAATGATCAAAGCTTACCAGTTTGTGGACTTCATTGACAGGCATATCTTTGGGGTTTTGACATACGCAATTGGCAGAAACACTTAACTCCTTTGACATGGCCTGAAGTACTGCGTCAATTTGCGCTCTCTGCTGGATTTGGACCTCCATTGAAGAAAAAGAGAGAAAGGGCTTGTTTGAATGATTCTGATGAGGTGCTACATTTTCTGTCCTAATTTTCATCTTAGCTAATATATCGTGGCTTCTATTTTTATATGTGGTTTAAGATCTAGTATTTGGTAATAATCTATGTAGTGGGATATTTTGACGTTGATTGCTGCAGACGGAGATATAGCAATTTTTTTTAATAATTGGTTATTTTGAAGTTGATCAAAGCTTATGGAGATGCATAATGCAAAAACCACATAGTTCCTTGTCCTTGAATGTTTCCAAATTTGACTTAACTAGAAACTAAAGTAACAAAGATTACGCTGAAGGGACCACTCTAACTGTGTTTGAACTGGTTTTCTGTGATTGCTCTCTGCTATAGCCATAGGACTGACAGTAGTTGCAATTTGAATATATGCTTTCTTCCAGCTGTTTTTGTGCCGTGTCAAGTCGTTATCTTATGTTTCAGTCTGGTGGTAGTGCTATTTCTATGGCTTTACCAGATATATGGTCTGGTTAATATCAGCCCAAGTTCATGCTCCATTTGCTAATCTGCCTAGTTTTGATCATAGCTTATTCAGTTGCTATCACAGTACTTTTGTCAAGACTTGTGTCTTGAAATCATCTTGGACCACTAGGAGTCGGACTGTTTCGTCGTTCAATTGTCGTTTCCAACCATTGTTTCTTTCATGTACATGCATGTTATGTTGGGATATATATTTGTCGCACCAAAGGGTGTGGGCTATCGGTTTATGAAGTGGGTGAAAACACGGGAGACCAGGGTTCAAATCCCAGTAGAGACAAAAAAGCACTAGGTGATTTCTACCCATTTGTCTGAGCCTGGTTGAGCAAAGGTACCTGGTGGAAATAGTCGAGGTGAGTTTAAGTTGGTCTAGACACCACTTTTACAAAAATAAAATGTTGGTATGTATGTGGCTATGTAGGTCTATGAATCGGAATTGTGGTACAGAATTGGATGAGAGAGTGGGGAAGTCAAAGTCAATCTGCTTCTGATTGATTGATTGATTATGGAAACTAGCTTCCTAGCCATAAATTATATCACCTTTTAGTAGATCATCCCAAGTCATTTGCTCTGCCAACTATCTCAATTAGCTGATATTGTATAGTTCCTCCGTTGATTAGAAGCTTTACCTTTTGGACTTATGTGGTGAGATGCTGTCTTTAAATGGAACGACATGGTTACTGTGGATTCATATAGTCGACCCTAAGTTGCTTGGAATTGAGGCTTAACTGTTGTTTCGTGGGATGCTGTCGTTTTCTGTTAATGATAATTCCATGATGATCGTCAGAGAGCTCCCTCTTATCCTAGAATGGTACCTGCATCCGGTCTTTGACATTCTATGTCAAATAGATATTGCACTATGTCTAATTATGGTATTGTTTCCCTATTATGCAGACTAAAGGCTGCGAAGATGTTGTATCCACTCTGCGAAGTGGTTCGGCAGCTGAAAAAGCTGTTGCAATTATGCAAGAAAAAGGATTTATGTCGCAGCGCAAATCCAGGCATCGGTTGACACCGGGGACTGTGAAATTTGCTGCTTACCATGTTCTCGCTCTCGAGGGAGACAAGGGCTTGAATGTTCTAGATATTGCGGAAAGGATTCAAGTAACTGTTCTCTTGATGCACATTGTCGCTGTCTCTTATGTTAATTGGTTCAATATGTCTGAGGATTTTTCTTGTTAATTTACTTCTCTGCCTTTTGTTCCCAGAAATCTGGCCTGCGTGACCTTTCAACAAGCAAGACTCCAGAAGCCTCTATATCTGTTGCTTTATCAAGGGATCCAATACTTTTTGAAAGAATTGCTCCTTCAACGTACAATGTGCGACTTGCTTTCAGGAAGGATCCTGCTGATGCTGATGCAATTATTTCAGCAGCCAAGGAGAAAATACAAAGATATGCTAATGGATTTCTCTCTGGACAAAATGCTGAAGATGAAGAAAGAGATGATGATTCTGAAGGTGAAGGTGATGTTGCTGAAGGTCCAGAAGTCGATGACCTGGGTACTCCATATGGTGCAAACAAGAATAGCGAGCAATGCAGCATACTTGACACTTGCTTGGTGAATGGAAAAAGTAAGCCCTCTGATGAGGTTGCACAACAAATTGGAGTTGATGTTGCTGGTAAGGACATAATTTTAACTACTGATTTATTTTATGCTTTATTTGCCCTTTTTAATGTGAAAGCACTGTGTAGTAGTTGTCGAAAACACTATTTTTCATTATCTGTTGATGATCTATATATAGGTATTGAGGGAAGTAATCCTAGCCAAGAATGTTCAGAAATTGATGAGAGCAAAGCAGGTCAGCCATGGGTTCAAGGACTCACTGAAGGTGAATACTCTGACCTATGTGTTGAGGAGCGTCTAAATGCTCTTGTTGCCTTGATTGGCATAGCAAATGAAGGGAATTCTATCCGTGTAATTCTTGAGGTAATAAATCTGGCAAATTCATCAGTAATGACCATTACTGTCTCTCTCAGCTATCTAAGAAAGATGGTTTTGCAGGATCGTCTGGATGCAGCAAATGCTTTGAAAAAACAAATGTGGGCTGAAGCCCAGTTGGATAAAAGACGATTGAAGGAGGAGACGATCAATAAATTTACTGATAGTTCCTTCAATGCTGTGGTAGAGGGCAGCCAAAGCCCATTGGGATTTCCAAACAGTAAAAATCAAGGGACAACACCAACCACGGTGGTTAAGGATGAATCTGCTGTTGTCGTAGACAATGTTCAGAACCACTTTGAAAGCATCTCTGCTGAAAAGACTTTAGTGGCACAAGAAACCTTCATGGGTGAATTGGCCATACAGCCAAGTGGGAGTACAGCAGAAAGGTCACGCATGCAGTTAAAGTCTTTCATTGGCCACAAAGCAGAAGAAATGTATGTATACAGGTCATTGCCTTTAGGTCAAGACCGCAGACGCAATCGCTACTGGCTATTTGTTGCCTCTGGTTCTAGCGAAGATCCTGGTTCCGGTAGGATATTTGTTGAATCACCTCATGGCTGCTGGAGACTTATTGACACTGAAGAGGTATGTTCCTTCCTTTCTTTTTCAGAATACACTTCGCTGTTAATAAATTGTCATAGCAGGTTCAGTATGGTTGAATATATGTTCCACGGAAGGGAAGATGTTTGCACTATTTTGGTTAGGAACAAAAAAGAGGCCAGCCCGGTGCACCAAGCTTGCGCTATGGGCAGGTCCGAGAATGGGACTGATCAAGTTAGTTCTATTGTATGCAACCTTACCTTGCATTTCTGCAAAGAGGTTGTTTCAGTGTTTAGGTGTAAGAAATGGAAAGTAATTTATGACTGAAGAAGAGAATACAAAGAACAATGAGATGACTCACTAAAGAAATGAAGAACTAGATGAATTCAAAGTTTCGAAAGAATTATTGTGTTTAGGTGTTGTGGACATTGTTGCTTTTCTTGACTAAGGAAAGTTATTGGGGTTAAGGAAACACCCTGTATAATTATATAGATCTTAGCAAGGTCTTGTATATAGCTATTATCTGTTTATCTACTAATCCGTTATTTTACCTGCAGGCATTTGATTGTCTTTTGGCTTCTTTGGATGCTCGAGGGGTCAGGGAATCACATTTGCATATTATGTTGCAAAAGATTGAGGATCCTTTCAAAGAACGTGTGCGACGAAATATGTCTTATGATGATATCATAGTTCAACATGGAAACAAATGTAAAAATGAATCTTCTGCAGCTAGTTCAAGCCCAGCCTCTGGTGCAGGTGCTGACAGTCCTAGCAGTACCATTTATGGTATGGGTTCTGATACCTGGGAAACATCTTCGTCGTTTAAAATTGAGCTCGGAAAGAATGAGGAAGAGAGAAAGAATGCCTTCAAGAGATACCAAGGCTTTCAGAGCTGGATGTGGAAAGAATGTCTCAGCTCGTCAATATTATGTGCCATGCGATATGGGAAGAAAAGGTGCTTGCCGCTTTTGGGCATTTGTGGCCATTGTTTAGATTCTTATCCTTCAGACGAGGGCAACTGCCCTTCTTGCAACAAGATGAGTGGCAAAGTTGACATGAATGCTGAGTTCCCAGAGCAGGCAATGGATTCAATGGACAATCTGAAAATTGATTACAATAAATTGGCGGTGTCAAATGCTTGTCCTCTAAGAGTCAGATTGATGAAGGCCCTATTGAGTTTCCTTGAGGTGAGATTCTTTGAGATCTATCTCCGAGAATCTGGTTTTCTGTTAGGCTGTTCACCTTCGCTTTACTCCTTATGTGTTTATCTTTCTATGTCTGGACAGACATGAAAATCAAGTAAATATGAGGCACACCCTGTTGACAGCTTTTAGTTTCTTCTAGTGTGATTTTTAATATTTAATTATTTTGCTCTGGAATTGACAGGTTTATGTGCCATGTGAGGCACTTCAATCATCTTGGACAGAAGACCGTAGAAAGACATGGGGCATGAAGCTGCAAAATTCGTTGTCTCCTGAGGATCTTCTCCAGGTTTATCTCACTCCCTTTGGCTCATGTTATATGGCATTATTATTGGGAAGTTGAACAAATTTATCTTTTCTTACGAGTTTTTCAAATGATTTTTAGATTTATCTAGTTTATAGGCAAATATGAATTGTAGTTCTTTTATGTAGTTCCTGTATTTTCGAGTTTCCAAAAGATCGAAGGTTCTTTTTTCTTGACAATTACAAGAAAAAATTGAGGATTCAATGTACGAGTTCTCTCTGAAAATTGATGCATTGGGCCTCATCTGAACCCTGTCATCAATTTTTTGGACAGAGTAATTATATCTTTATCAATTTCTTTTTACGAGTCGGAGTCTGATTTAGGCTTAATGATTGAAGTGTCTTTTCAAGCTACAATTTATTTTATGGTGTTGTGAGTTTAGTGAAATAAGAATATGCTATTATGTATGATAAGGAACTGGCAAGATTTCGTCCTAGCGAGTTCTCTTTGTTATACTTGTTGAAAAATGGAAAGGAAAGAGTAGAATAGAAAAGCAAAGGTTATGCATTTATCTGGGAATTGGTTTCACACCTTGGTTGTTCCTCAAATTATTTGTGTTAATGATGCTGGGATTATCTAAAGACTGCTCTTTGCAGAAAGCATGTCCCTGTGCACATGCATAATAACCTCCAGTATAGTAGGTCGGCTGATTTGATATCTGTTGCTGAACCTGTTTCTATACGCCCCCTCCAAACTTGGAAGATGCAAGAAAAAAATGTTCTTGATTGTCTGGAATTTTTTTTTGTAGATTCTGACTCAGTTGGAGGGCGTCATCAAGCGTGATTACTTGTCTGCCGACTATGAGACTGCAGAAGAATTGATGGGTCTATGTGCTTTATCAATAAATGCGGCTTGTGAATCTACTTTCCCTGGATCTGTACCACAACTCCCTTGGATGCCTCAGACCACTGGTGCAGTGGCTCTCAGACTTTTGGAGCTTGATGCCTCGATATCCTATGATCCTCAGCAGAAAACTGAGGCTGAGTTAAAAAATAAAGTAGATAGCCTTCCAGTTGAGTTGTCTTCCCCTCTAATTCAAGTAATTTTGTTATTAATTACGTTGGGTTTTAATATTTATCCATGTCTGTTTGTACTGCATGATACTGTCGTTATTGATTTATTTGGTGTAATACAATTTGTCAACTTGCATGTGGTGTGACATTGAATCGCATCTAGGACTGGACTTGTCACTATAAAATTGATACCATTTTTTGGCTAATGATGCTTTTCTTCTGTATTAGATTGGTGACTTATTTGTTCTTGCATACAGAATCCATCTTTGGGGTATGCTTCTATGAAAGATCTGCAAAAGGTAGAACCAACAGAAGTAGATCGAGATGGACTGTTGAGAGAAGAGAACTGGGATTACCTCAGCAGTATGCCTAGCAGCTCAAGAAGTAGGCAAGTTGTTCGTGGGCGAGGAGGGGGTCGTCCACGTGGAAGGCTGCAGAAAGGATCTGCTAGCAAAATACCAGAATCTGGCAGGGCTGGTGTAAGGCCTATTGAGACGTTAACTCAAGTTCTTATTAAGCAGGGAGAAACGCATGGACAGAGACATGTACGAGGTCGCCGAACTGTTAGGAAGAGGAGAATAGAGAAGAAAATTGTTGAAGAGATTCAACCAGATTATTTGGGTGATAAAGGCAGCCGACTAACTTTTGTAGTACCACCTAAAAAGCATGGGAGAGAAGAGTTTGACATGAATGTTGAAGGAATAGAAGCCACAAATGATGATAGTAATAGTATGGAAGCTGCTGATTCTGATGACTGTGCTCCCGAAAATACATACGAGTTTAACAGGAGTGATTTAATGGAAATGTCAGATGAGGATCAGGATGGTTTTGCTGGTGATGGCAATGACGATGACAATGATGATGACGATGACGATGACGACCCTGATAATGACAACGATGATAGATACAGAAGCCATGGCCAAAATATGGAAAGATATGGTCACATGGTTGAAGACGACTCAGATAGGGATGGGGATGTCAATGAGGATCAAGAGTCGGACTCTTCAGAGTCCGGAGATTATAGTGATTGAGGTTGCCAAGATTTTCAGGGGGGGCTTGACAACCGTAATATAGTTATGATGGTCGATCGCCAGAGCACACGGAGGTCTGGTGTGATTGCATTCTTTTTTTTCTTTTTGAGGAACTTTGGTATTCTTTTGAGATGAAGCCCGGGAGTTGGCTTGTCTTTGTGTATAGTCTTAAAAGGAGCAATTTTTGTTAGCGTTTTATCTTCATAGCAGATGTCAGAATAGTATAAAATTGGTTAGTCCGACTTCCAGTATCGTCGTGCAATTGTGTAATATGGGGGCTGATACAGTCGCTCTTTCAAATTCTGCAGCTGCACATTTCTGATAATTTTTACTTTTATGTTAATGATTAATGGCCTTAACATTGTGATTTGTCTTTATCCCACTTTAGGACTCGAGGTGTTTTGTTTGGGAATGGTGTTTCTGGTTACCAAGGCATCAGGAGCAAACCTAGTACTAAGAATTTGGTTTTATATCTTTTAATTGATCTCAACTTGTAAGCACTTTTATTATTAACCAATGCGTAAATAAACCAAAAAATGCTTCTAACCAGCATACATAAACTTATCTAAACAGTAAACACCCTCGGATCTCACAAGAGGAAATGACATGTGAACCTTCAAAAACTGCTCGTGCTATTCACCTTTTATTATCCAAATTCATCTTTGAGTTTTCCACTGGTAGTCCCTAATTTTTGGGGAACTATTACTACCAAATGACGAAAAAGATGGACATCCACGAAAATGCGCAGCAGCCGCAGGATTCTTTGTAAGTGGTGTCACATGATAATTAAGAAAACACATTCTAATCATATCAATTTATGTACATTAATACAACTGTATACGGTGGAAATTGGGGCTACCCGATTTCATTCCTTGGTCGAGATAGGAATGTCACGTCAAAGAGCTAGGACATCGAGTCCGGGTCGAGGCCTACCTCGATTGCGGACATAAAGAGGCAGACTTAGAGTGACACCGACATGGCTTGATAACGGAAAAGGCGAGATATCCGCGATTGGTCGAGAATCGTGGCATGAATCTCGGAACGGATTGATCTACAACGGTTAATTAGATGTTAATATGATTTCCTACTATAGTTAGAAGGTACCTTATTTAGGACTCCTCTATTATATAAAGAGAGATCCCGTTCATTTGTAAGGGGCATCATTGTTCACTAATAAGAATATATACATTCATTACTTTCCTTCTATTTCGCTTACTGTTCATCAGAGTTGCTTTATTTTTTACTACTCTTGCCATCCCACCTCGAGGCTATCCCAAGTCGAGGTTGAGACCTGGACAACACACTGGTTTGACTAACTTTATTCTCTAATTTATTCATTTATTTTCTTGCTTATCGATTAGTATTGGACGAAATCACATATCCTTAAAACCACAATATAAGTTTAATTGTTATCCAAATTTGAGGGTAAATAGTTTGGCGCCACCGTGGGGCTAAGAATAATAGTGGCTGCTCGGTACGGATTCTAATAACACACATTATTTCATGCTTGTTCTTGTCAAGTATTTTTGCTCTCAGGTTAAAACATGTCAAACTAACAAACCACACCCACATATGGTGATGATGGTCTCGGGTTTCACGGGGAAAACGACAATGTAATTGCTCCAAGAGCCGGGGTGCCACCGGCTAATCTCGGGGGAGCACCAGTTGTCGATCCAGTCGATGTCAGTTCGCACGTTGCTCTAAATGCGGACCTAGGCGCGGACCCCAGAGGGAGTGTACGTAGGGAAGGCCGATCTGGTGGTCAAGGTACACAGGGCAGAGGAGACGGAGGAGTTAGTCTCCATGTGATATTCGAGATGCTACAAGGTCAACATGCCGCTATTGCTCAGTTGCAAAATCAACATAGGACTCCAAGTGGGTTCGAGCCAGAAATCACTCGCCGTACCGAGCCAGTGCCAGAAAGGTCGAATGGTAACGAATCGGGGACCGATCTTGCAATAATGAAAATACTCGAGGAGCTCACCAAAAGAATTGAGTCAGGAGAGAAGAAAATCGAAGCTAATGATAAAAAAGTGGAAACATACAACTCCCGAGTTGATCAGATACCGGGGCACCCCCGATCTTAAAGGGTTTGGATTCGAAAAAGTTCGTGCAGAAGCCTTTTCCTCAAAGTGCGGCTCCGAAGTCCATTCCTAAGAAGTTCTGTATGCCGGACATACCTAAGTACAAAGGGTCCACCGATCCTAATGAACACATCACTTCGTACACATGCGGAATAAAGGAAAATGACTTAGAAGATGATGAGGTTGAGTCCATTTTGTTGAAAAAATTTGGGTAAACTTTACCAAAGGGGGCAATGATATGGTACCACAATTTACTCTTCAAAGTAAGACAGAAAGAGAATGAAATGTTAAGGGAGTTCGTATCTCGATTTCAGATGGAACGCATGGACCTACCCCCGGTTACTGATGATTGGGCTGTCTAAGCCTTCACTTAAGCTTTGAGCGAGCGAAGTTTGGTAGCGTCACGCCAACTAAAGCAGAATCTGATTGAATATCCAGCGGTTACCTGGGCCGATGTGCATAATCGGTACCAATCGAAGATCAGGGTCGAGGATGATCAGTTGGGAGCTCCATCCGATTTCGTTTATCCAAATAGGTCGGCAGCTAAAACCCGAGGGACGTCGACAGGGAGCCAAGATCGAACAAAGAACGATATCAACCATATACAGCAGACCAGGAAAAGACTTCATTTATCACCAAGTATGGATCATATTGCTATAATGTAATGCCCTTCGGGCTAAAAAATGCAAGAGCTACTTACCAACACCTAATAAATAAAATGTTCGAAGGACAAATAGGTAAGTCAATGGAAGTTTATATCGATGACATGCTAGTTAAGTCCCTGCGCACAGAGGACCATTTGGCTCATTTGCAGGAAACGTTCGAGATTTTGAGGAAATATAACATGAAGCTCAACCTCGAGAAATGTGCTTTCGGGGTCGGTTCGGGCAAATTCCTGCGCTTCATGGTGTCGAATCGGGGGATCGAGATCAACCCCGATAAAATCAAGGCCATCGAAGACATCACCGTCGTGGACAGTGTAAAAGCCGTGCAGAGGCTGACTGGACAGATAGCTGCTTTAGGCCGATTCATCTCAAGGTCGTCGGATCGAAGCCACAGATTTTTCTCTCTACTCAAAAAGAAGAACGATTTCACCTGGACCCCGGAATGCCAACAGGCATTAGAGGAATTAAAGCGATACCTATCGAGCCCAGCACTGCTTCACACTCCAAAGGCAGATGAGAAACTTTACTTGTACTTGGCATTATCGGAAATCCCGGTAAGTGGTGTCCTAGTTCGAGAAGAGCAAGGTACGCAATTTCCCGTTTATTATGTAAGTCGAACCTTAGGAGAAGCAGAAACTAGATATCCACACTTAGAGAAATTGGCATTTGCACTGATACGCGCCTCTAGAAAGTTAAAACCATACCTTCAGTGTCACCCTATATGCGTGTTAACCACTTATCCACTTCGTAATATTCTGCACAAGCCCGAACTAACGGGCTGATTGGCCAAATGGGCCGTCGAACTCAGTGGGTACGATATAGAGTATCACCCCCGAACGGCCATCAAGTCTCAAATTTTGGCGGACTTCGTGGCCGATTTCACACCAACCCTTGTACCCAAAGTTGAAAAAGAACTCTTGTTAAAATCAGGCACATCATCGGGAGTATGGACCCTTTTCACAGACGGTGCTTCAAATGTGAAGGGGTCGGGGCTAGGCATCATTTTGAAGCCGCCCACGGGTAGCACTATTAGGCAGTCTATCAAAACTTTTAGGTTGACTAACAATGAGGCCGAGTACGAGGCCATGATTGCAGGTCTCGAGCTAGCTAAAAGCTTGGGAGCAAAAGTCATTCAAGCCAAGTGTGACTCTTTGCTAGTGGTGAACCAAGTGAACAAAACCTTCGAAGTTCAAGAGGATAGAATGCAAAGGTATTTGGACAAGCTGTAGGTGACTTTGCACCGTTTCAAGGAATGGACTTTACAACATGTACCTCGAGAACAAAATAGTGAGGCCGATGCACTTGCAAATCTGGGGTCATCGATCAAGGAAGATGAGATCGGCTCGGGGACCGTCGTTCAACTCTCGAGATCTGTGATCGAGGATGGTCATGCCGGGATAAACTCTACAACCTTAACCTGGGATTGAAGGAATAAATATATTGAATACTTGAAGAACGGAAAGCTCCCATCGGACTCTAAAGAGTCGAGGTCCCTACGAACCAAAGCTGCTCGATTTACACTGGTTGAAGATGGAACATTATACAGAAGAACATTCGGTGGACCATTGGCAGTATGTTTAGGACCATGAGACACCGATTATGTTTTACGAGAGGTCCATGAAGGCACTTGTGGGAACCATTCCGGCGCCAAACCACTGATTCACAAAATCGTTACAGCAGGATACTACTGGGATAGCATGGAAAAAGACACTAAAGAGTTTGTTAGAAAATGTGATAAATGTCAAAGGTTCGCACCGATGATCCATCAGCCCGGAGAACAACTTCATTCAGTCCTATCCCCGTGGCCATTCATGAAATGGGGGATGGATATCTCGGCCCTCTGCCATCGGCCCCAAGTAAAGCAAAGTTTATTTTATTTATGACTGACTATTTCTCTAAAAGGGTTGAAACACAGGAGTTCGAGAAAGTGAGAGAGAAAGAGGTTATGGACTTCATCTGGGATCACATCGTATGTCGATTTGGGATACTTGCCGAAATCGTATGCGACAATGGAAAGCAATTCATCGGCAACAAGTTAACAAAGTTTCTTGAAGAACATATAATATAAAGTATCTTATCAAAACCGTATCATCCAAGTGGAAACGGACAAAACGAGTCAACGAACAAAACTATCCTTCAGAATCTAAAGAAAAGGTTGAACGACGCCAAGGGAAAGTGGTGAGAAATTCTACCCGAAGTCCTTTGGGCATATCGAACGACATCAAAGTCCAGTACGGGGGCAACCCCGTTCTCTTTAATATATGGCTCTGAAGCCTTGATTCCAGTCGAAGTCGGGGAAACCAGTGCCAGGTTTCGACACACAACAGAAGAATCAAATCACGAGGCTATGAATATTAATCTCGAATTGTTGGATGAAAAATGAGAAGCTGCACTCATTTGAATGGCTGCACAAAAGCAACGAATCGAAAGATACTACAATAGGAGAACCAACCTTCGTCACTTCAGAGTTGGGAACTTAGTCCTGAGGAAGGTTACCATCAACACTCGAGATCCTAATGAAGCGAAGCTCTGCCCAAATTAGGAAGGACCCTACCAAGTCCTCGACATTGTCGAAAAAGGATCTTATAAGCTCGGCAAGATGGACGGCGAACGACTGCCAAATAATTAGAACATATCACTTCTCAAACGGTATTATTGCTAGGGTGTTGGATCGAAGACATCGAGACCTCAGGTTTTAAAGCACGCGTTGCACTCTTTTTCTCTTAAATCGATTTTTGTCCCAAATGGGTTTTTCCGGTGAGGTTTTTAACGAGGAAACAATTATATGATACCTGAGGAAAATTCAACAGTATCCAAGGCTTCTTCACAATCAACCTCGAATACTGGGGGGCATCACCCTCAGATGTTGTATTTTCGTGGGAAGTACTTCATGTCAAAGGGTCTCGATAGGGAAACTTTGTAATGGGCCACACAGTCGAATGAGCCGCTTCCATATAGATTAGTCGAGCCTCGATGGCAAAACATGTATGCATGTATAAATTATTCAAAGAAGCATTCTTTCTATATTAAACATCTTGTGTCTCAAAGAAAATTTTCTACTATACGAGCTCCATACTTATGATTTTGTGAGAAATGGCTCAAGGGCCAAGCGCAAATATGCCTCGAACACTCGGGGACTGTCGTCGGCGATCGATATATTCGAGTTATCTAAGCTCAAATTCATAATACCTCAAAGAGGCACCCCTCGATCTATAGGCCAAGGACATCATTCTCGGGGACTAACGCTTCGAACAAGTTCGAAATGTTATTGGGGAATAAGCCCAAGAGGCATAACCAAAGGCTACGGCCAAATTAATGCGGCTTGGAGACGTCCGAATCCCGCAATAAAAATAGGCCTTCAAATTCTTTAACAAAATGATTAGAAAAGGCTACCCTCAAATAATCAAAAGGGCTTCGATAAAATCAGTCCTCGAAAAACCTTAAGAGGTATCAAATTATCTTAACACAAACGTGCTAAGGCATAAAAAGCAGAAGGGTTTCAATCGACATCGAACCCTAAAAAACCCAATGGGTAAAAAATACATGCTAAGGCATAAAGAAATATTTACTAAGTATTTTAAGCTGAAAGATGGGAATAATAGCCATCTTTTAGAGGCCATATCGGCCCAATCTAAAGAGCCTAAGGGCCAATATACTTAGAGTTCGAGATCTTGTTCTCACTCCGTCCGAACCTAAGGGTTCGACTATTCCGAGCCCAAATAAAAACTGACTTGACTATGGCTCAAGGACTCATCATTATTCGACACAAACCCTAAAGGGCCTATGTTTCAAGTTCGAACTTTATTCGAACTCGACTGTAGTGACTACGAGGAATCCACCCAAAACCAAAACCTCGAACGCACCATTCAAAGCACAAGACTGTGCTAAAATTTTACAAGGCACAAAACGTGTTTGAAGATAAAAATTGAGAAGGCATTCAAAAGAAAATTTCCTTTATATATTGATATGTACAAGAGACCGATAGAGGCCTTACAAAAAAGAAAAAGAAGCTAGGTCTTTACTACGGCCAGGGACGACTTCTTCATTAGGGGTAGCTTCTCCTTCGGGCCCCTCGCCATTGTCGGATCCGCCTCGACTGCCTTCATCATCATCAACTTCATCATCGGAGGAGGCAAGAAGCCTGGCATCGGCTTCAAGCGCCTTGGCTCGGGCTATCTCCTCGGAGAGGTCAAAACCTCGAGTGTGGATCTCTTCGAGGGTCTCCCTCCGGACTTGTTAGCTATAATCTTCGTCTTCTCGACCTCCGCCTTGGCCTCAACACGCTCGGCTTCAAGCTCCTCGGTCTTTTTGGCCTGGGCTGCGATTTTCTCTTTAATGCTCAAAGTTGGACCTCGGCCGATGACAGTTTGGCCAAGGTAGCCTCTTTCTCCGCAGCGAGGCGGTCCATGTTCTCCTTCCACCGATCACAGTCAGCTTTGATTTGATCAACTTCCCCTCGGAGCAGCTCGATCCTTTCCACCTTTTGCTGCAACTGAGATATTGAAGTATTAGCCTTCACAGTTGGGTCGAGTCCGTACTCTTTCAAAAGGATAGTTACCTACTCGTCTAGCTCGGCCTCTTCCTTACGAGCCTTGGTCAAATCCGCTTGAAGGTCCTTCAGTGCTTCATCCTTTTGGCCGCGAAGAAGCTTTAGAGCGTTCCTCTCCTTCGAGACTTTCTGGAGCTCGATTTCGCACTGACTCGGGTCGGCTCGCGACTTGGAAAAGGCCTATACAAAATAAAAATGCAAGTTAGACTTGAAGAAAGAAGAGTAACGAAAGGAATAGCAGCAACTAATGCTTACTCGAGATAGGAGACGTTGGGCCTCTTCAAAAAGGATGGACGCGTCATTGAGATCAACGGCATCATCGACCCCGGTAAAATAATCTTGGAAGGGATCCTCTTTACTGGGGACTTCCGCCTATGTCAGGGGTCTATAGAGCCCGAGCGTCCCTTATAGCCTCCTCAGGAAAGGCCAGTAGAGAAGGAGAGTGACCTACTGTCACAACCCCGAGCGAACAACTCGGGGTGCCCCGTTCAGACCTGGGGGTCTCAGAACTGGCCCCCTCCGGTATATTTGTTGATGGCCGAGGAATAACCTCAACCTCGGACGATTCGAGGGTTTTGCCCGAATCTTTCTTCGAAGCCTCCTCATCACGAGGAAGGGTCTCGACAATCGCCCCCGACTTGGAAGGCTTGGTGAACTCGACTGAATTCCTTGCTCGAACCACCAACGCCGAATCATCGCCCCCATCCTCCTCTTCTTCTTCCTCTAGCTGGTGGACCGACTCTATAGCCACAGGGATGAGATTTCTCCTGCGTCTTCGAACTGGAGCCCTTTTAGGTTGGGAGTCCTCGGACTCCGAGAACCTCTTCCTCTTGTTATCTTTTCCCGACTTCAAAATCGGGGACTCAGCCTCTTCCCCAAGCGGGGCCGGCCTCATGTCAGCAACATCTCCAAGTCCTGCATAAAAGAGAGTCAAGTATAAATAAAGTGAAACGTTATAGAAAAAGTCATCGAAGGCTTACAGGATAAACTTACCATGATTCTTGGCTTCCCATCTGCCCTTTTCCAAGTCACGCCAGCAGCGCTCGGCATGGGAGGAAGTCAAGGCAAGCTTCCGATCCCAGTCTTCGAGGTCGGGGACTGCGTAAGGCATCCAAGCAACCGTTGCATAATAGATGAAGGCATCACACAAAGCAAAAAATGGAGTACGAAGACCAATGAGTAATATGTTACTTACGATCGGGGTTCCACTTCTCGGGGAACGATAGTTTCTCCTCTGGGATGAGGTCGCAGGTCCTTACCCTCACGAACCAGCTCATCCTACCCCGGTCCTTGTCCTCATCGATGCTCGCGAAAAAGGACTTCGTTGATCGGCGTTGGAGCTTGATTAATCTCGAAAAATTCGAGGTCGATACAACCGTATAAGGTAGCTGAGAGTGAATTCCAACCCCTCGGCCTTGCTAGAAAAGAAGTGGAGCATGATCACTATAAGCCAAAACGAGGGATGAACCTGGTCGAGGGTGACCTGGTACCTTTTGCAAAAATCGACGATAACTGGGTCAAGAGGACCCAATGTGAAGGGGTAAGTATAGACACTTAGAAACCCCTCCACATGGGTGGTAATACTCTCTTCGGGAGCGGGGATTTGTACCACGACCTCGCCCCCCCCCCCCCCTCCAGTTACAGTCTCTCTTAACAACGTTGAGATGGATCGCCTTTATCGAGCAGATATATCTCGACACGTGTTCACATCGGCCAGGGACCGACGGAGGGTTCTCGACTTTGAAGTCGAATTTTAAGACACAAGGGCCGGGAACGTACTCGTGAGGGAGCGGTTCCACCGGCATTTTGTCACCGGCCGGCCGGGAAGAAGAGGAAGAAGCTTTCTCCTTTTGTAGGACGGTCTTGGAGTTTTGCCATTGATTCAGGTAGAAGGAAGCGGAAAGATATGAAAATTGGTATTTTTTGTGCTAACTAAGTTGATTCAATGGGTGGTGAAAGAGAAGAGATGGAGAGAGTAAGGAACTTAGAAAACTTCGTGGAGGCGAAAGTAAAATTGATTCAACCAAAGAACCTGAATTTATAGATTCACGGCGAGGTTCGGTGGTGCTAGTGACCGACCGTCACTGGAAAGCATTAATGGTTTGGGGAACTGCACCGATAGGACGTTTCGGTCACTTCGATCGCTTACGTCACGGGGATGACATCATTATCAGGGTCTCCGGAAAATCGAGGCTCAAGTCGTTTCTTATTGTTTTACTTTAAGAAACGAGAGGACTATCTGTATATGGTGGAAATCGGGGCTACCCGATTTCATTCCTTGGTCGAGATAGGAATCTCACGTCAGAGAGCTAGGACGTCGAGTCCAGGTCGAGGCCGACCTCGATTGCGGATAGAAAAAGGCAGACTTCGAGTGACACCGGCATGGCTTGATAACGAAAAAGGCGAGTTATCCGTGATTGGTCGAGAATCATGGCGTGAATCTCGGAACAGATCGATCTACAGTAGTTAATTAGATGTTAATATGATTTCCTACTATAATTAGAAGTGTACCTTATTTAGGACTCCTCTATTATATAAAGAGAAATCTCATTCATTTGTAAGGGGCATCATTGTTCACTGATAAGAATATATACATTTATTACTTTCCTGCTATTTCAGTTACTGTTTATCAGAGTTGCTTTATTTTTTACTACTCTTGCCATCTGCTATTTCGGTTACTGTTTATCAGAGTTGCTTTATTTTTTACTACTCTTGCCATCCCACCTCGAGGCTATCCCAAGTCGAGGTTGAGACCTGACCAACGCACTGATTTGATACTTTATTCTCTAATTTATTTATTTATTTTCTTGCTTATTGATTGATATTGGACGAAATGACATATCCTTAAAAGCACAATATACGCTTAATTATTATCCGAATTTGAGGGTAAACAACAACTTCCTTCAAGAAGCTTTTCCGTTTTCTTGAGACAAATTCACGGTATCTTTACCAATAAACAGTACTAATATTTTATTACTTTAAACAGTACAGCTCTTGTCCACTGGTTTTGCTGTCCCTTGCCCTTTGCAAGTTCGATCTCTAAAAGCCACTATCATTTTAACAAATGAAAAAAGCACAAAAGATACAACGAGTCAGATCCCACGACCTTCATTAGATCAGACAGCGTGCGGCAATGAGTCGCTAAGTGAGTACTACAACAGATTTGTTATGACATCTCCAGCTTTAGCTTAGAAAAGATTCTTGAAGAGCTTAAAATGTCAGATCCTTGATTACTATCACATCATTCATTTATTGTCTTACACTCACAATTTATAGCTAAATACAGGAAGACTACAACTCGAACCAATTACCCAAAGATACAAAAGAGAGAGAAGTAAGAAAAAGAAAAAAGAAAAGTCAAAAGCACAGAGATTGCGTTAAACAATTTGGCCTAAGAAGCAAGCAACTTCTTGATTCCAGTCTTCTGGTCTGCTGTTAACCTTGTCGGGAACTTGATATTGAACTTGATCCTCAAATTCCCTCTCTTTGAAGGCTCTTTTGCTATTGGCATTCCTTCCCTTGGGACAACCTCTTCGTAGTTTGGATGTATTACATTGTTTATAGGTATAGTCAGTTTTCTTCCATCTAGTGTCGTTAGATGGACCGTGTAGCCTGTTAATGCTTCAGCCAGTGAGATTTTCTGAGTGGTCACAAGGTCATTCCCGTCCCTCGTAAACACACCGTGTGGTTTCTCATCAATTATGAATATAAGATCTGCAGCTACAACATTTGGCTCTTCATTTCCTTTTTCCTGGAATGTAATCTTCGTTCCCTTTTTCCAGCCAGGTTTGATGTCAATGGTCAAAATTTCTTCTACTGGTAAAGTCTTCCTGCACAAAAAAAATTAGTCGTCAGCATATCGATTGATGAGTTTAACTTCTATACATGAGGGTGTAAAAAGTTTTTACACTGTCAGGTAACCTAAAAGGTGATTAAACGTAACTATGAAACAAGGCAGATAACCTTCTACAACGGGTTAAATTGCACGATTGCATAAAAATTTATTTATGCCAGCAGCGCGTAGTATAAATCCATACAGAATTGCTGTAAAGCAATCCGAAAGGACCATGACCATACATAAACTAACAACATTGGCTTTAATATCAACAGAAGTGCCATGAAGCTCACACTCAACGCATAAATGATCTGCCGTAATTATTTGAATCATAGACTATAGGACCAGATTAAAGACCGGGAATAGTGATAAAGTTTCAACAACAATAGTAGCAACTTTCTGTAATTCGAGCAGATGAATAAAGTTGGACATTGGTTTGTTCTTTTGTATGTTATCTATGCCAGCGAATAATTAAGAAGTTACAATTCACACGCCCGATTTTGATCTATGACACACAAGAATGTTCAGCAAAGCCATATAATACATTTAAGCAATTACTCCTTCTATCCTACTTGTTTCTTTATAACATCCCTGTTATTGACATTGAAGCAATATTTTGTAGTAGAAATTTCATCCGAAAGATGCAGCAAATACAAGTCTCAGACTACCTGATGGACATTGCACTGCAATCAGGTTGGCTCTCAACAGTGAAAATCATATGAGGTAAGAGGGATCATCAAAATAAGAATGTAACAACTAAGTAGATGATCCATTTATTGAAGCGTAACGAATTCAGCGGATACTAATTTGCAAGTTTACCAATCAGGGACCATATTTACTGAACCAACAGAAAGGACAAACATGACTACATAACAATACAAGCGAAATAATGAAGAACAAGCATATCATATATGGGAATTAAACGGATTAGTTTACTTACCCGCTTGCGTCAGCTATCTCCCTAGAGATTTTCATCTTCTTGGTTGTCCCCTTATAAAGCTCTTCTAAACTACAAGGCAATGTTCTTTCAATCGGTGGCGCCTTTCGAGGGCCTGAACTCATTGGTCTGCCTTCTCCAAATGAACTGAAGATATCATCACCAAACATTGAACTAGAAAACCTTGAACCTCTCATCCCAGTACTACCACCACCCATACCCCCACCAAATGGGCTCGAAAATCCGAAAAATTCTGTGAAAATATCATCGGCATTTCTAGGATTGAATCTAAATACATTTGGTCCATCTCCTGTCTGAAAAAATGTCTGCCCACCAGGTCCACCAGCATCAGGTGGTGGCACTTGACCTTTAAGCCCTTCTTCCCCATACTGATCATATATTGCCCTCTTCTGTGGATCACTTAATACCTGCATCGATAATTACAAATTAACACCATATTAAATAAATAATCATAATCCAGACTAAGTTCAACCTGCTTACAACAACAAAAAAAAAAGAAATTCTAAAGCGTTCCAACCAGTGGAGAACAATCTTGAATCAGTCTTATGAAAATGCCGTTTTGAATACAGGGTCGGAGCTAGCTCTACGGGTTCTACCGAACTTAGTAGCTTTGGTGCAAACTCTGTATTGGTCTTAAGAAATCAATTGAATATGAATAAATTATTAATTTAGAATTTAATAACTTAAAAGAATCAAAATCCCGAACCCATAAACTTTAAATCCTAGCTCCGCCGACAATTAAAATCCCATTCAAGCTAGTTTTAGTTACATGATGGACCTCCTCTATTTGAATATAGTAAATAACATAAGCAAATTCAAGAAATAAAGTATTGGAAACAGAGATTAGTAGCTTAATACGATAAATAGAATGAAGAATAAGAAGCAAGAATTATATATATATATAATACCTCATAGGCTTCAGAGATCTGTTTGAATTTAGCTTCAGCTTCTTTCTTGTTATTGGGGTTCTTATCAGGATGCCATTTCATAGCCAACTTCCTATAAGCTTTCTTCAAATCATCATCTTTAGCATTCTTATCAACCTGCAATACCTTATAATAATCTGCACCCATCTTCTAACTCTTTAATTTACCAGTAATTGAGCTTAAATTTGATGAGTTATTAGAAAGATAAACGTAAAAGGTGTTGTGTTGTGTGCAGTAGAAAGATTGAAGTTTGTGTTTGGAATTTGATTGTGTGATATATGTTAAAAGGTTTTAAGGGGGAGCGTGTTATATTATTATTGTTATTGTTAAAGAGAAGGAGAGAGATGGGTCTAGAAAAACAGAGGTCGTAGAAGGGGAAGAATGTGGAAGTTTCCAGATTTCAGTTGATTACTACTGCCCCGCAGTTATTTTGACGTGGAAACAAAATTCGGTATTTTCAGAAAGCATTTTAACCGTCGAAAAATTTAGATTTCAAAATTATATGCTTAAACTTCTTACACAATGGATATCATTTCATAAAATAATACTCCCTCCGGTTCATTTTTTAATTAATTTTTCAGTTATTCTTAAAGATATTAGAAATCCACCTTATAACATTAATTAATAATAAAATTGACCATATTAACTATAATTTATTCATTTAGAAATATAACACATTGTCGTAGGCTCTTTACTCCAAGAGCAACTTTAAAAAAAAGAATTAATTCATTTTTTATATCTGAAAAGATCAAATATTATGGATCACAAAAAAGATCAAAAATCAATTAAAATGAACCGAATGGAGTAGTTTGAATAACATTTTTATTTTTTCATCATTAAATATACTGAAATAGAAGAACTAAAAGTCAAATCAATGGAGTAATACAAATAGAAATATGTACATTCAGACCTCTCTATAACAACATTCCTATATATAAAAGTCAAGTTTTTTTTTTAGAACCGATTTTTTAAGTTATATTTTACCTCTCTATAACAGCTTTTTACCTATAACAGCAACAACCATATTTATAGCGGAATGCACTTTGTAAAATTACTCCTTTATAACAACCATATAGAATCTTTATAATAATAATTCTAAAAATATCGCACAATCTTTTTTATTAAACAAAGTTTTTATCTTGCATAAGATATAAGATTTGAAGATTTGCACATGATCTTTTCCATTTGATAGATTCGAAAAAAAAATTAGATAGACAATTTAACTATTAAGCTCTTAGATTGTCCTCAAGGGAAAGCTATTGGATACCTTCTCGCTAAAAATTTGGAAACGAATCTTCGCTAATTTACGTGTTATATCGCTAGTAAGAGAATGAAATCTACGAAACAAGCTACAATTACTTCCATCAATCTTGAAAGAATTTATTTTTCTAGGTAGTTTTAAAATGTCTTACTTAGATTTAAATATTTATATGTCTAGTTATGATTTTATTAATAATGTATTAGCTTTCTTCAATATTTAACTAGTGAAATGTGCATATATTTTGAGATTTTAAATTTGAATAACTTTTTTATCTTTTATATGTAACATTATAAAAAAGAATAATTGATTTTTGGATAATTTTTATCTATAACAGCCAAAAAATATTTAAACGCCAAATGTTGTTATAGATGTATAATAGCCATTCACTATAAAAGTTAAAAAAAATATCGGAATAAATGAGGCTGTTATAGAGATAGTTGACTGTATTTAAAACTTTTTGAAAATTTAAAAAAAAAAAGAATAAATATTTTTGTTAAAAATTATTCACTCCTTTGATTAATTCTATTTGTCACACCTCCTTTTACCCGTAAGGGATAGGGAATTTTTTCAATTTAAGTGACAATAATCGAAATGAGATTATTCATATTCAAATTCAGAGTCGCCACTTGGGATAATTCATGGTGTCCCAACTCACCGGTTTAAAATCCCGAATCGAGGAAGTTTGACTCTGTTTTACAATCCGCGAAACACAGAAATCCGGGTAAGGAATTCTGTTAACCCAAGAGAAGGTGTTAGGCATTCCCGGGTTCCGTGGTTTTAGCACGGTCGCTCAACTATTATTAATTGGCCTAATTGTCTGATTAATGACATGTTTTATTCCTATTGTGCATTTTTAGCTTTCTAAACCGCTTTTAATTATTTATGGAATTATTTCTGGAACAAGTTACGATTGTCGTACACTTGTTTGTTTTTGTACATGTTGCGAATCGTGTCACGGGAACCGTACCACAATCTACAACACGTATATTTTATTATTGCTCGAGGTTGTGGTTGGGTCACATGAAATGTACATCCGAATTGGAATTTATGTATCGTAACCATGTCACGAGAACCGTATCCATAGTCACGATCATTTATTATTAATCGCGCCTAAAGCAAGCTACGAGGTTTATGAATTGTTTTTCTAGACTCAGAGATTCATGAAAGGCTTGATTAGGGATAACAATTATGGAAGAAACATAAAAATGTAATCAATTGCGGATATTAATAAATCATATGCACTTATATAATCAACTGCTAAAAAGCGTCGCAAGCGCCTATAGAAAGAAATGGCAGTCAATTAATGAATATTCCCGTGTATGCAAATTCTTCTGACAACAGGTTGTATTTCCAGAATATAAGTAAATAGCCATAGCCCATATGGTTAGATCGATCAACTATCTTCATTAAGTCTAAGACAACAAGTAATACTTAAATTTAGAACTATGAACAACATATTTGTATACTTAAAGCCAATTGATACTAAAGATAACATAACAAACAAATATAGGCAATTGTAACTTTAAAAAGATCCATAAGGATCTGATGCTTCATTTACAAGAAATAATCAAGGAACCAAAATTGCAAAATCTTTATATCTATCACAGCTTCACAAACGAGCTACTCTTGCCTTGCACGCCTCTTGTTCCTTTGGGCAGACCTCTGAATTATAAGAAATAGCCACGGGGGCTACTCTTATAAATCAAATCTGTTATGCTTATTAGCTAAATGACTATGCAACAAATTTGGTTAGTCCATTTATGTAGATGTTAATTGAGTACGAGCCACTTATTTTTCAAAGAATAAACCCTCATGAAACTACAACAAATTGATTATGAGGTGATTCATAGCACATAACTTGTAAGCCAAAACAACAAGTGAATCTGAGATATTAGGCCTATACCACGACTTTGAAACAGTTGTGTAAACAAGTCAAAATGCAAGTCCAATCACCATATTTGGTTAAGATGAGCACCAAAAACTAGAAATTTACACAGAATTGCTTGCCATAGAGTACAGTAAGGGAATCAAACACAAATGACATCAAATAATCCAACCATTATTCATAATTGCAATAAGGAAGCTAATAGGCAAATTTATACATACCTATTGGCAGAAACAGCAAGTAAAAAGATCAAATAAAGGTCAGAAAACCAGGTATGAAGCTAAGTTCAATGTAGCAACACAAATAGCAACAGTACAGAAGGAATAGCTTCCAAAACCCCAATCTAAACCCATATTTCAGAGAGAAAAGAAAAAGAAAATCAGTGTTCTTGAGTGTATTTAAGAAAACATTCAATCCAGCCGTTTTTTCTTTTTTTCTGTGTTAAAAACCCTTCCCTCAAAGTGAGTGAAATGAGCCCTTTATAGGAGTATTCTAGGGCAACCAAATATATGATTTTTTTCATTCAATTTCACCCTTCAAGATTTTGTTTTACCCCCTGGACCCAAAAGAAAGCTGAGCTGTCCTTATTTTATTTGCATAAAACCTAAATGTGTCTAACGGGTGGGCCGGGCCGGGCCGAGGTAGACTTTTTTTTGAACCGGACGGGTTGGGGGTACGGGCCGATTCCGGTTAATTGTTAACGGGTTTAACGATTTCGGATTTATCCGGGTAAAAAGTAACCCGTATGGGTAGGGGTTTACGGGGCCGGGCCGGGTTACAGGTATTTCAAATTTTTTTAAAAAAAGTTTTTGTACCTTTAATTGTAATTTATATAAAATATAAAGTAAAATATATAAAGATAACAATGATTATGGAAAAAATTGCACTTATAAATTGCAAGTGCAACATGTATTTCAATTTTTCAAATTTCAAATTTCAAAATTCAACTCTTACAAGTTACAACCAAGTACTAAATTTGACAAGTACTAAATTCAAAGGTTTTGCATTGCCCTTGTAAGTTCTTCATAATCAATATGAACTGATTGTCCTTCTTCTGGAGTGTTAAATTCAGATGAGTTACCATGTGTTAATATATCTCCAAGTTCCTCCTCTTCTGGGCTATCAACATGTTCACGTCCTTGATTTCTTCGTTCCGATCTAATCCAATCTCTGACACATACTAAAACTTCCAAAGCATTGCTTCCCAATGAGTGACGGGTGTCTCCTAGTTTTTGTCTTGCTTGACTAAATGCACTCTCTGATGCAACGGTTGAAATTGGCACAATTACAGCACGTCCCGCAGCACATAGCGGAAAGAACAGAAATGCTTATTCATTGTTCACGCCACCATCAACGCTGAAAATTTCTTTTGTGCAGAATCTCCATTTTGCTTCTGCAAATAGAATTAGAAGTTCATCATGTTCTAGCTACTGAGTTTGAAGTAGTCAGCTAAATGTAGAAAAAATATTTAAAAGACTATACAACTATTTCAATACATCAAATGCAAAAGATAGTCAGCATGAACATGGAATTAAATGTCATCAGGTGGAAAGTTGGCATAACATTAAGAGCAACAAGCAAATCACTATATTTCACAATAATTATATAATATTTGTAAACTATTCAATTTAAGATTGTTCATACAAGTAAAAAAATATCTGGGTTTCAGTTGCTCACAATCATCCATGTAAGTAATATAGAGACATGAATAATTTGGTGAACAAATCAAGCCATCATTATAGAAGGATTTAAACAACGCCAATTAAGTAATTCTGAGGAATGGAAAGAAATATTTTTTGAATTTTGTCTTGCATTCTTCAACAAAGCCTTTATATTTTTCTTTCTTCTTAAATCAAAAGAGTAGAGCAATTTTCAGCATATATGTACTAAAACCATTATAACAGTAGGTTAGTGGGCCCACTGAATTTTTCAAAAAATTTAAAAAAAAAAACAAAAAATAAAAAGAATTAGCCGTTGTACCGGTCCGGGCCGGGCCGGGCGGTTAAACGGTACACGGCACTACACGTGGACTGGTTTGACCGGTCTGGTTAACTGTTACAAAAAAATAAACGACCAACCCCCCTACCCAGCCCACCCGACCCCTATTGTACCGGGCCGGTTCGGTTCCGGTTTTAACCGGTCTGGGCCGGTCCGGTTACGGGTCAACCCGACCCATTAGACACCTATAATAAAACCCTACCTTATCTTCTAGACTCTTCTCTTGTTATAACAGAAAATATTCTTCAAGTCAAAAACCCCAAACTGACCCCCTAATACCCCTGTATTTGCTTTCCAACATTACCAATTATTGGGCAACTGACAAAGTTTAGGCCCAAACAAATGCGCCTTCTACTGTCCAACCAGCGACACGCAGAAGCCCAAACACATACATACCAAGGACTGATGACAAACAACTGTTTAAATCGTGAATGCTGGAAGTTTAAACATGATTGAACTAATAATACTACTGAACTATAAGCTAACTTGTTGATTAACAAAAGCAGGAAATTAAACGGTATTAAACAGAATAGTAATTAATAAAAAAAAATCTAATTGAAACAGTATTAAACATAAAATCTTTAAAATTACCACTGCTTTTCTTCTCTTTTTCTTTAACTTTCCTTAGAACATTAAATGCCAACAAGCAAGACCAGAAGGACAAGTAAATAGCCCAAAGAGAAAGACGGATTGAAGCCGGATTCCTCGCGAATTCGGAATGAACAAAAAAACCAACGTCAATTGATTATTCCTGTAAAAAACAATCATTGACGTAGGTTCTAGGTCAAACGAGCGGCTAGGGAGCAAAAACGGCTAGAAAAGGGAAAAGTTAAGGTTTCCAGTTTTTAGATCCGGATTTGAAGAAAATAGGCGGGGCTTTTGGAGAACTATTGATGGATTTAGAAAGGAGGGGGATGGGTGTTGCATGGTGTTAATTTGGGCAAGTTTGGAGCGTTGGCCGACGCCGTGGGGTGATTTCCGGTGGGCGGGGGGCGGCGGCGGTGGTGAAGGATTTTAGGACGGCTAGGGTTAAGGTTATGAGAGACGAGGAAATGGGGGGGGGGGGGGTCTGAAGGGGTTGGGGGGGGCTTCGGACATATACATGGGCGTGGGTGGTGAGTTTCGGGCCGTTCGATCAAGGAAGATCAATGGCCAAGATTGAATGCCTCAAAATGACGTCGTTTTATTAAGTGGGAGGGGGGGTTGGACCGTTCTTTAGAGGGCTTGGGCTGGATTGGGGGAAAAATTGAGCTGTTTGGCCCAATTCGAGTCCAAATAGACCTTCCTTCTTTGATACTAATATTTTTCTCTTCTTTTTCCTTTTTTTTTTTCAATTTTCGATTTTGAAAGCTAATGAAGATTAATTAGAAGCCTAGGTTAAGTACTAAATCACTATAATTTGTGTAAATAAACTTAGTTGCCTATTTTGTCAATTAAATAACATAACTAATTAAAACTAATGAAAGAAGAACTACTAATTTGCAATTAACCTTAAAGTGCAAGAATGAACCAATATTTTTGTGATTTTTGCTTATGCAATTGAGACCTAAAATGCAATGCATGATGTAGTTTTTTTTTTTGTGTGTTTTTTATGATTAAATAATATAAATGTGCAACTAAATGCAACCAACAATTACCAAGATATTCCTAAAAACTCTATAAAAATTAAAATAAATTAAAAAAATCTATTTTGTGACTTTGTAGGAGTATTTTTTTTGTCGGGCAAAAATCAAGTGCTCACACTATTCTCACTGAAATATACGAAAAGGTTGTAACATGCAGAAGAACACTCTTATAGCCTTCTCTCTCTAACCAATGTTTCTCTTCCTTCTCTCTAACGTTCTGGCTACCTACATCTCCCACATTGCCTCGTTTTTACGGCCAACAATCAATGCACTGTAACTAATGATGTCTACTCATCAGCCTGACCATCCTTCTCCATCAACAGACCCACCAAATCCTCATACCATGCAAATTGACTGCCCTAACTCCCAATCACCACCAAAATCATTCTTACATACACTTACTTCTAATTCACACTTTCCTGCGTACACATCAACCTACCAATCGATACATGATGAAATTGATCTTATAGATGAAATTTCTAACTCGGACGACTTAGACACCTTCATCCCATTAACAACAATGACAAATCTCGTCTATACTTCCCTTGGAAAAACTCAGTCATAGTCAAAGTTTTTGGTAAGATAGTGGGTTATCAATTATTAAAAACTAAAATTACTAACATCTGGAAACCCTCTGAGGAACTTACCTTCATAGATCTGGGGTCAAATTTTTTCCTTATTAAGTTTCTCTATGAGAAAAAAATGTTCAAAGCTTTGCACGAAGGACTTTGGTTCATTTTAAACCATTTTCTTTCTGTCCGCCGTTGGGAGCCTAAATTCATTGCTTCAAACGCACAACTAACATATGCCGTCCTATGGGTACGTCTTCCAGAACTCCCAACCGAATTCTATGACCTTGAAATACTGCAAAGGGTGGGAAACAAAATAGGGCAACTCTTAAAAGTTGATACTTGTACCTCGACAACTACCAGAGGCAGATATGCCAGTATTTGTATCGAGGTAGCTCTTGAGAAACCCCTCAAAACACATGTTCACATAGGAACTGTCACGACCCGGATTTCCCACCTCAGGAGTCGTGATAGCGCCTACTAATAGGAGCTAGGCAAGCCAATTAATTTAATACCTCTCTTGACAACATCAACAATATAAAGAAAGACGAGACAATTAATATAAAAGCGGAAGTCTCAAAAAAATATAAATAACTGAGACCAGGTGCGGAAGCTCAAATACATCTCTACCCAGGTCTGGTGTCACTAACTCACAGACTTCTACAGAATGCTAAATACAAAGTCTGAATGAAAAACACAGTACTGTCTGATCCGATACAAAGGAAATTAAACGAAATACAAGGATAAGAGAGACTCCGGGCCATGCGGACGTCAGCAAGGCTACCTCGGGAAATCTCTGGACTGAAGTCAGCTCCCAATGTTCCTACTGCTGTCCAAAAGCTCCTGCTCCGGTACTTTGATCTGTGCAAAAAGATGCACAAAGTGTAGCATCAGCACAACCGACCCCATGTGCTGGTAAGTGCCTGGCCTAACCCCGGCGAAGTAGTGACGAGGCTAGACAGGACTACCAATAAACCTGTGCAGATATATATATACAAACACTACCAAGATAACAACGGAAGGTAATAATTAAGACTGGGAGGGAACATGCTTTTGGGGGATAACAGATAAAATAGAACGGTAGGAATAAACAAGGAAAACTACAACTAATCTCTTCTAACACAGAATACGTGGTCGGCGTGCCACACGATCCCATTTCGTAATACATAAGTGGTCGGCGTGCCACACGATCCCATTTTATAATATATAAGTGATCGGAGTGCCACACGATCCCATTTCATAATATATAAGTGGTCGGCGTGCCACACGATCCCATTTCATAATATATAAGTGGTCGGCGTGCCACACGATCCCATTTCATAATATGTATATGGTTTCCCGGCAAGGGAAAAAGTATCAATTCAACTATCACGGCGAGGGAGAGTACAAGTAAACAGCTAGTTCCCGGCAAGGGAGCAACGACAATATCTTACACGTCCCGGCAAGGGAATAATTACATCTCTTTCTTCTTCGTTCATTTCTTACTTCCTAACCAGGTCATAATTCGAGCCAACGCTCCAAGGAGTTTACAAGTCATATTTCCTCTTCATACTGTTCACATTATATGACAACTATCAATTAAACACGGAAGAGCCACTACAGAATCCCAAATAAGCACAAATAAGAACTCACGGTCATGCTAGACACCGATGTATAGATACTCGTCACCGTGCCTATACACCGTACTCCACATTTAGCAATTAGAAAATAATACTCTACTCATATTCCCTCAAGCCAAAGTTAGATCAAACACTTACCTCAAATGCTCCAAACTCAACTCAAGCCTCTAGTATCGCTTTACCCTTCGAATTCACCACCAAACCGCTCGAATCTAGTCACAAATTACTTGAATGTATCAACAAATGCTAATCGAATCAATTTGAATGCATGAAAATGAATTTCCCAGAGTTTACTCAAAAATTCCCAAAATGCCCCTGGGCCCACGTGGTCAAAACTCGAGGTTCGAACCAAAACCCAATTAGCCATTCCCCCATGAACTCAAATATGTAAGTTATTTTGGAATCAGACCTCGAATTGAGGTCCAAAACCCCCAATTTTAGAAAACCTAGGTTATACCCTAAATTCCCAATTTCCCCATTAAAATCTTTGTTTTGAAGTTAAAGTTATGTTTAAAGATGTTAAGGAGTAAAGAAAATGAGTTAGAATTCACTTACCAATCGTTTTGGAGAAGAAGAATCGTTTGGAAAATCGCCTCTTGTGTTTTGGGTTTTCAAAAAGTGAAAAATAACAAAAAATCCCGACCTTATATACCCCTCAGAAAGGCTCAGCGCGGACCTCGCAAAAGTGCACCGCGGCCGCGCTGAGAAGCTGGAAATCTACCCTCTCTGAACCCACCCAGCGCGGACCGCACTGTTTAGGTGCGCAGCCGCGCTGGGGAATTGGACAAAACCCCCCCCCCCCTGTCTGAACCTAGCCATGCGGATTGCGCAAGAATGCACCGCGACCGCGCGGAATCGACCGCGGGCGCGCTGGGGGCCTGCAACTCCCTGAACCTGCAACCATCTGATATTTCTAAGTCTAAGACCTCCCGGGGCCTACTCCAAACTCACCCGAGCCCTCGGGGCTCCAAACCGAACATACACATAACTCCAAAAACACCCTACGAACTCATCCGTGCGATCAAATCGCCAAAACAACATCATCAACATCAAATTACGCCTCAAGACCCGTGATTTCCTTCCAAATTTTCATAAAACATCAAGATTAGAGCTTTAAGTTCAAAACACGTCAAACGACGTCCAAATTCCACCAAACTTTATAGCAATTGCTTAAACCATATATGAGACTCGTACCGGGCGTCGGAACCAAAATACGAGCCCGATACCACAGTCTTTTAATCAGTTTCATCTCCAATTTCCTTAATAATTTCAGAAAAATAATTTCACAGAAAAATTCATTTCTCGGGCTCTAGACCTCGGAATTCGACTCCGGGCATATGCCCGAGTCCCATATTTTCCTACGGACTCTCCGGGACCGTCAAATCACGGGTCCGGGTCCGTTTGCCCAAAACGTTGACCGAAGTCAAACTTAATCAATTTAAATAACAAGATTTAACATTTTATTTTTCTCACAAATTTCATATTTAAATTTTCCGGCTACGCACCCGGACTGCGCACACAACTCGAGGCAACCCCAAATGAGGTTTCCAGGGCCTCAGAAGTACAGAGGGAGTAGGAATACAAGTGATGACCCTTTGGGTCGTCACATTCTCCACCTCTAAAACAACCGTTCTTCCTCGAACGGACAAAATAAAGGAGTACCTGAGTCGGGAAATAGAAGGGGATAACGGCTCCGCATATCAGACTCGGACTCCCAGGTCGATGCCTCAGGAGGCTGACCTCTCCACTGGACACGCACTGAAGGAAAACTCTTCGACCTCAACTGTCGAACCTGCCGGTCTAGAATAGCTACCGGCTCCTCCTCATAAGACAGATCCTTGTCCAACTGGACAGTGCTGAAATCTAACACGTGGGTAGGATCGCCGTGATACCTCCGAAGCATGGATACATGGAAAACTGGATGCACGGCTGACAAGCTGGGCGGCAACGCAAGTCTATAAGCCACCTCTCCCACTCGATCAAGAATCTCAAACGGCCCAATGTACCTAGGGCTAAGCTTGCCCTTATTCCCAAATCTCATCACGGCCTTCATAGCTGACTCTCGGAGCAATACCCGCTTACCAACCATGAAAGCTACATCTCGAACCTTACGGTCTGCATAACTCTTCTGCCTAGACTGAGCTGAACGAAGCCTCTCCTGAATGATCTTGACCTTATCTAAGGCCTCCTGAACTAAATCTGTACCCAATAACCGAGCCTCTCCCGGCTCAAACCACCCAACCGGAGACCGACATCGCCTACCATACAACGCCTCATAAGGAGCCATCTGAATGCTAGACTGGTAGCTGTTGTTGTAGGCAAACTCCGCTAAAGGCAAGAACTGATCCCACGAACCTCCAAAGTCTATAACACAAGCTCGGAGCATATCCTCCAATATCGGAATAGTCCGCTCGGACTGTCCGTCCGTCTGAGGATGGAATGCTGTGCTCAACTCAACCTAGGTGCCTAACTCTCGCCGAACTGCTCTCCAGAAGCGCGAGGTAAACTGCGTACCCCGGTCCGAAATGATAGATACCGGCACCCCATGAAGGCGAACNCTGCAACTGATCCTTTAACTCTTTCAACTCTGGCGGGGCCATGCGATACGGCAGGATAGAAATGGGCTGCGTGCCCAGAGCTAGATCAATACAAAAATCGATATCCCTGTCGGGCGGCATACCCGGCAGGTCTGAAGGGAAAACCTCAGGGAACTCTCGAACAATAGGAACAGAATCAATAGAAGGGACCTCTGCGCTGGAATCGCGAACATACGCCAGATAAGCTAAACACCCCTTCTCGACTATGCGTCAAGCCTTCACATATGAGATAACACTGCGAGTGGCATGACCTGGGGTCCCTCTCCACTCCAATCGGGGCAAATCTGGCAAAGCCAAGGTCACGGTCTTGGCGTGACAATCCAAGAAAGCATGATACGGGGACAACCAATCCATCCCTAATATAACATCGAAATCCACCATGTCTAAGAGCAATAAATCAACACGAGTCTCAAGACCCTCAAACACTACCACACAGGAACGATGAACTCGGTCGACCACTATAGAATCACCCACTGGTGTAGATACATATACAGGAACACCCAAGGCATCACTAGGCATAACCAAGTAGGGTGCAAAATAGGAAGACACATATGAATACGTAGACCCAGGGTCAAATAGCACTGAAGCATCCCTATCACAGACCAGAATAGTACCTCTAATGACTGCATCTGAAGACTCAGCCTCTGGCCTGGCTGGAAGAGCATAACACCGGGGCTGGGCCCCACCTCCTTGAACCATATCTCTGGGACGATCGGCTGCTGGCTGGCCTCTACCTCTGGCGGTCCAAGCTCCACCTCTATGATCTCTACCTCCACCTCTATGGCCTCTACCCCCGCCTCTAGCTGGATGGGCGGCCTGCGGATCACCTAATGCTTGAACCATAGGGTGAGGACCCTGCTGCTGAGAGCTGTCCGAAGCTCGAGGGCAAAACCTAGCAATGTGCCTCGTGTCACCACACGTGTAACAAGCCCTCGGTTGCTGAGAATAGCGGAGTGGTGGTGCGCTGATGGGTGCTGATGGCGAACTAAAAAGCTGCTGATCAGAAGACTGCGGCTGAGAGCCACGACCACTTGAAGTACCATGTGAGACCTGTAGGGCTGACTGAAAGGGCCTCGGAGGATGGCCTACACCATAAAAATCCCCACCTCCAGACGAGGTACCACTGAATCTACCTGCATGATGGGGCCTCTTATCTGACCCATGAACACCTCCCCGTGCAAGTGCCATCTCAACTCTGCGGGCCGCATTGGCCGGCTCCCATAGCCATCTAGAGATGGATCGGCTGAATCAACCCATCAATAAACCTCCGCACCCTCTCTCTCTCGGTGGGGAGTATAACAATAGAATGGCGTGCTAGATCAATGAACCGAGTCTCATACTGCGTGACTGTCATAGAGCCCTACTGGAGGCGCTCGAAATGCCTGCGAAGACCCTCTCACTGAGTAACTGGGAGAAACTTCTCCAAAAACACCTCTGCAAACTGGTCCCAAGTCAATGATGGCGACCCTGCTGGTTTGGATAAACAACAGTCTCTCCACCAAGTCTTGGCGGATCCTGCTAGTCGAAAGGTGGCGAAGTCGACCCCATTTGTCTCTATAATACCCATAGTCCGAAGAACCTCATGGCAGCTATATAAGAAATCCTGGGGGTCCTATGAAGAAGCACCGCTGAATGTGGTGGTGAAGAGCTTGGTGAATCTATCCAGCCTCCACAAAGCATCTGCGGACATAGCCGCTCCATCGCCGGTCTGAGTCACAATACTTGGCTGAACTGTCACAGCTGGCTGAACCGCTGGAACCTGAGCCTGGGGAGCTACCTGCTCCGGAGTACGTGTAGCAGGAGTTTGAACCCCTCCTCCAGCATGAGAAGTGGTTGGTGCTACTGGAAGCAATCCCGCTCGAGAGACGCTCTCCATAAAGCCTTCCAACCTGACAAAAGCGTCCTGAAGGACTGGGGTGGCTATAAACCCCTCTGGGACCTGAGCTGGGCCCACCGGAGCTGCTGGGGCTGGAACCCCCTCATCATAATCAACATGGGGCTCCACCTCTGGGACTGCTGCTCGGGGCTGAGCTCTGCCCCGGCCTCGGCCTCTGGCACGGCCTCGGCCTCGCCCTCTGTCCCTCGTAGGAGCTGCTGCTGGAGGTTCGGGCTGCTGCACGGTAGAAGAGGAAGCACGTGTTATCGCCATCTGCGAAAGAATAGAGTAGAAAGACAATCAGTATTTGAGAAACAGATTCGCACGACAAGAAAGAATAGAAGTGAAGTTTTCCTAACTCTGTAGCCTCTGGGGGATAAATACAGACGTCTCCGTACCGATCCCTCAGACTCTACCGAGTTTATCTGTGAGTTGTGAGACCTATGTAACCTAGTGCTCTGATACCAACTTGTCACGACCCGGATTTTCCACCCTCGGGAGTCGTGATGGCGCCTACTAATAGGAGCAAGGCAAGCCAATTAATTTAATACCTCTCTTGACAACATCAACAATATAAAGAAAGACGAGACAATTAATATAAAAGCGGAAGTCTAAAAAAACATAAATAACTGAGACCAGGTGCGGAAGCTCAAATACATCTCTACCCAGGTCTGGTGTCACTAACTCACGAACTTCTACAGAATGCTAAATATAAAGTCTGAATGATAACACAGTACTGTTTGATCCGATACAAAGGAAATCAAACGAAAGACAAGGATAAGAGAGACTCCGGGCCATGCGGACGTCAGCAAGGCTACCCCGGGAATCTCTCGACTGAAGTCAGCTCCCAATTCTCCTACTGCTGTCCAAAAGCTCATGCTCCGGTACTGTGATCTGTGCAAAAAGATGCACAGAGTGTAGCATCAGCACAACCGACCCCATGTGCTGGTAAGTGCCTGGCCTAACCACGGCGAAGTAGTGACGAGGCTAGACAGGACTACCAATCAACCTGTGCAGATATATATATACAAATATTACAAAGATAACAGCGCAAGGTAATAATTAAGACTGGGAGGGGAACATGCCTTTGGGGGATAACAGATAAAATAGAACGGTGGGAATAAACAAGGAAAACTACAACTAATCTCGGTTCATCAACTCCATGAATGCTGCTGGGGCATTGGTCAACCCAAACGACATGACCAGGAACTCATAATGCCCGTACCGAGTGTGGAATGCTGTCTTAGGGACATCGGATGCCCTAATCCTCAACTGATGGTAGCCAGATCTCAGGTCTATCTTTGAAATCCCATGATAACACTGCGATGACCTGGGGTCCCTCCCACTCCATCGGGGCAATTTTGGCAAAGCCAAGGTCACGATCTCAGCGTGACAATCCAAGATAGCATGATACGGGGACAACCAATCCATCCCTAATATAACATCGAAATCCACCATGTCTAAGAGCAATAAATCAACACGGGTCTCAAGACCCTCAAACACTACCACACAGGAACAATGAACTCGGTCGACCACTATAGAATCCCCCACCGGTGTAGATACATAAATAGGAATACCCAAAGCATCACTAGGCATAACCAGGTAGGGTGCAAAATAGGAAGACACATATGAATACATAGACCCAAGGTCAAATAGCACTGAAGAATCCCTATCACAGACCAGAATAGCTGAATACTCATCTGAAGCGATCGCGCTCCTCTGGCGGTCCGCCCTATGATCTCTCAGCTGGCTGGGCGGCCTGTGGATCACCTGATGCCTGAATCATAGGACGAGGACCCTGCTGCTGGGAGCTGTCAAAAGCTCGAGGGCAATACCTAGCAATATGTCTCATGTCGCCACACGTGTAACAAGCCCTCGGCTGCTGAGAATAACGGAGTGGTGGTGCGCTGATAGGTGCTGATGGTGAACTGAAAAGCTGCTGGTCAGAGGACTGCGGCTGAGAGCCACGACCACCTGAAGTACCATGTGAGACCTGTAGGGCTGACTGAAAGGGCCTCGGAGGATGGCCTCTACCATAAGAATCCCCACCTCCAGACGAGGTACCACTGAATCTACCTACATGACGGGGCCTTTTATCTGACCCATGACCACCTCCCCGTGCAAGAGCCATCTCAACTCTACGGGCCGCATTGGCCGCCTCCTGAAAAGAAATCTCACTCCCAGCTCCCATAGCCATCTGGAGACGGATCGGCTGAATCAACCCATCAATAACCCCCTCTCTGGTGCTCGACCTCTCGCCGTGAACTGTCACAGCTGGCTGACCGCTAGAACCTGAGCCTGGGGACTCCTGGGCGGTCGAGACAATCAGTTGAGAACAGATCCACGACAAGAAGAGACTGGGGGATAAATACAGACGTCTCCGCGATCCCTCAGACTCCTGGCTACCCGAACTTCTACAGAATGCTAAATATAAAGTCTGAATGATAACACAGTACTGTTTGATCCGATACAAAGGAAATCAAACGAAAGACAAGGATAAGAGAGACTCCGGGCCATGCGGACGTCAGCAAGGCTACCCCGACCTTCTAACACAGAATACGTGGTCGGCGTGCCACACGATCCCATTTCGTAATACATAAGTGGTCGGCGTGCCACACGATCCCATTTCATAATATATAAGTGGTCGGCGTGCCACACGATCCCATTTCATAATATATAAGTGGTCGGCGTGCCACACGATCCCATTTCATAATATATATAAGTGGTTTCCAGGCAAGGGAACAAGTATCAATTCAACTATCCCGGCGAGGGAGAATACAAGTAAATAGCTAGTTCCCGGCAAGGGAGCAACGACAATATCTTACACGTCTCGGCAAGGGAATAATTACATCTCTTTCTCCTTCGTTCATTTCTTACTTCCTAACCAGGTCATAATTCGAGCCAACTCTCCAAGGAGTTACAAGTCATATTTCCTCTTCATACTGTTCACATTATATAACAACTATCAATTAAACAAGGAAGAGTCACTACAGAATCCCAAATAAGCACAAATAAGGACTCACGGTCATGCTAGACACCAATGTATAGATACTCGTCACCGTACCTATACACCGTACTCCACATTTAGCAATTAGCAGATAATACTATACTTATATTCCCTCAAGCCAAAGTTAGATCAAACGCTTACCTCAAATGCTCCCAACTCAACTCAAGCCTCTAGTATCGCTTTACCCTTCGAAGTCACCACCAAACCGCTCGAATCTAGTCAGAAATTACTTGAATGTATCAACAAATGCTAATCGAATCAATTTGAGTGCATGAAAATGAATTTCCCAAAGTTTTACTCAAAATTCCCAAAACGCCCCTGGGCCCACGTGGTCAAAACCCGAGGTTCGAACCAAAACCCGATAACCCATTCCCCATGAACTCAAATATGTAAGTTATTTTGGAATCGGACCTCGAATTGAGGTCCAAAACCCCCAATTTTAGAAAACCTAGGTTCTACCCTAAATTCCCAATTTCCCCATTAAAATCTTTGTTTTGAAGTTGAAATTATGTTTAAAGATGTTAAGGAGTAAAGAAAATGAGTTAGAATTCACTTACCAATCGTTTTGGAGAAGAAGAATCGTTTAGAAAATCGCCTCTTGTGTTTTGGGTTTTCAAAAAGTGAAAAATAACTGAAAATCCCGACCTTATATACCCCTCTGAAAGGCTCAGCGCGGACCGCGCAAAAGTGCACCTCTGCCGCACTGAGAAGCTGGAAATCTACCCTCTCTGAACCCACCCAGCGCGGACCGCACTGTTTTGGTGCACGGCCGCGCTGGGGAATTTGGAAGAAAAAAACCCCTCTCTGAACCTAGCCACGCGGACCGCGCAAGAATGCACCACGGCCGCGCGGCTTCCAACGCGGACCGCGCGGAAACGACCGCGGGCGCGCTGGGGGCCTGCAACTCCCTGAACCTGCAACCATCTGATATTTCTAAGTCTAAGACCTCCCGGGGCCTACTCAAAACTCACCCGAGCCCTCGGGGCTCCAAACCGAACATACACATAACTCCAAAAACACCCTACGGACTCATCCGTGCGATCAAATCGCCAAAACAACATCATCAACATCAAATTAGGCCTCAAGACCCGTGATTTCCTTCCAAATTTTCATAAAACATCAAGTTTAGAGCTTTAAGTTCAAAACACGTCAAACGACGTCCAAATTCCACCAAACTTTACAGCAATTGCTTAAACCATATATGAGACTCGTACCGGGCGTCGGAACCAAAATACGAGCCCGATACCACAGTCTTTTAATCAGTTTTCATCTCCAATTTCCTTAATAATTTCAGAAAAATAATTTCACAGAAAAATTCATTTCTCGGGCTCTAGACGTCGGAATTTGACTCCGGGCATATGCCCGAGTCCCATATTTTCCTACGGACTCTCCGGGACCGTCAAATCACGGGTGCGGGTCCGTTTGTCCAAAACGTTGACCGAAGTCAAACTTAATCAATTTAAATAACAAGATTTAACATTTTTTTTCTCACAAACTTCATATTTAAATTTTCCGGCTACGCGCCCGGACTGCACACACAACTCGAGGCAGCCCCAAATGAGGTTTCCAGGGCCTCAGAAGTACAGAGGGAGTAGGAATATAAGTGATGACCCTTTGGGTCGTCACAGTAACTGTGGCACTTCTAGAAACCACCACAATTCTTTTTGTGGGAGTCAAAAATTGTCACAATTTGACCAAAAAACTCCCACAAAGCAACTGTTTTCTTGTAGTATTATTAGTACCTTCAAGGTGTTTGTTCACATCTCTCATTAAAAGGGGATTGAGAACTTATTTCTTGTCAATTTTTCCTTTTAATTATGAGTTTTTATCTGACAATAGAGATCAAGCTTCATTCGACACGAGAGCTAATTTTCTTGTTCAAACTTGTTGAGAAATGTTTTTTTTGAGCCGAATATCTATCAGAAATAGCCTCTCTACCTCCACAAGGTAGAAGTTAGGTTTGTGTACTCATTATCCTCCCCATATCCCACACTATGGTAATGTATGTTGAAATTGAATATTATGAGTTTTGATCTAGAAGGATTTTGGAATGGGTACTTGGAATTATGAATGAAGATAAGCATAAGCCACAAGAAAAACCTTTTAAGATTTGCACATATATCCTCCATTAGAAGCAATAATCATTTACAGTTCTGAGATGAATTTGGTAGACTTATCACAATGCATTTGTACTTGGTACTTATTTTCTGTGACAAATCAATGTCTAGATCGAGACACACGCATAATAATTACCCAAAAGGAATATAACCTAATTAAAGTTGTCCTTTAGCTGCACGCATTCTTGGATGAATTTGATACACGTATATCACACTGCTTCCTACTGTGGGACGTATGAAAAAATTATTACTTTGGTAACAGATCAAATATACAAATCGTTTGAAATATGTGTAATAATTACCTAGAAAATTCCTAATTGTTAGTAGTCTTTTACTACAAGTATTCTTTATGAATTTAGTACACATATAAAGCTGCTGTCTGCTGTGAAATGCACGAGAAGTGTACATACATTTGTACCGTAATTTTTATGACAAAATCAAAAGTGCAAATTTATTAAAAAGAGTCCGATGATTACCCGAAAAATACTTCAAGTAATCTTGAAGGTCCATTCTGCATTTTAGCAGTAATTGCTTCCAAACTCTTTTTCTTTGCTTGTACTTGGAAGCAGTAGACGTTACTTGGCCTTTTAATTTATTTATTTATATTTTTTCATCTTCTTATTCCTGTTTTGTCTTTTATTTTATTTTTAAAAATTATCTTTGGATCAAGTTTGAACTTACTTAATTTACATTTGATAAAATTGAAATGGAAAACAGTTCTTAAAATTTTTCCAATTAGATACTTTGAATAAATGTTTAACATGATATAATGAACTATTAAAATTGAGGAGCAAGAGATATATTTGGATTATGTGTACAGCTTTATGGTAACAATTGCATTTTGAACATCGATCAAATTTTCTTGAAGCACTATCTTCTGATACATGTTTTTTTCCCTCAATATTTTGACATAGAAAAAAAATCAAGTGAAATAACATTATCCAGAGATATCCTTCGCTTTTAATAGTTAGAACATTGAATGATTATTTCGTCAAAAATTCAAACNTGCAATCAAGAAAATTAGATTGAGATATGCTGAGATATGCTTGATTATCAGATTTACCGGTAACGGAACCAAATTTGTTTAACCAAAAAAATAGAATTTCGGTTAAAACTAGAAATTAAGAAGAAAAATCGGGTTACTAATAATCAGGAGACGAAAAGAATAAGAAATTTTTGAAGATAATAAAGCAGTAAATAAGTTCGTATTTCAATGTAATCTCAATGATATTTTGTGTGTTTACAAATGCTGAGACCTCCTCCTTTTATAGTTGATTTTTCTAGGAAAAGGTATAATGCCTTAGCCTTAAAGAGGCAATTATGAGCATTAAATGACATTAAATGAAACGTTACACAATCATTCCTAATCAATACTGATTCGCTAACGTATTTGACATTTAATACTGAATTTAGACTCCTTTATGTCATCAGATTCATATCTTCAATTCCTTCTGACCTCCTGACTTTAATTAAGTTAAATAGATACGAGACTCGTATCATTTGAATAGCATCTCGTGCCTATTTAACTTTCTTCTCCTCGTATCTGATATCTCCCGTGCCTCTTAATTGCTCATCATGTTTTGACCACTTGACCAGTCTACGTGTCATGCCACGTCATCTTCAATTATAAATTCTGTTTTTTTTTCCAATACAATGATAGCAAGAGTTTTCACCTCTATGTGAAGATATTGAACTGACGATTCCAACAAGATCATATGAAGATAATTCATCTCTATCAAGAATGATGATTTCAAGGTGCAATATATTCATTCAAGTTAATATGGCCGATTTGTTCATCAAATCTCTACCAAAGATCTTTTGTAGATGGTGCACAAGATTGGAATGCAAATGCTTAAGGATGTGAATTGATGCTCTCATCAGGGGGAGTTAATACGTGTTGTACTCTTTTTTCCTTACAAGGTTTTGTCCCACTGGGTTTTCCTTGCAAGGTTTTTAACGAGGCAACCAAAAGGCGTATTGTAGATATGTGTACTTTTTTTCCTTCTCTAGAATTTTTTCCCACTGGGTTTTATTTTAGTTAAGGTTTTAACGAGGCACATTATCTGTTGAATAGACATTCAAGGGGGAGTGTTATAAATAGAATTTTATTTATGGTGAATATCTATATTTAGAGACATTCTAGGGTTCATTGCTTGGTGGCTAAGTCACCCTCTCCCTATAAATAAAGGGTTCTATTCCATTGTAATTCATCCCAAATCAATAAGAATTTTCTCCCTCTACTTTTCTCTGCAATACTCTTCTTCTTTTATTGTTTAATAACAGTAATAATTACCTAGAAAATTCCTACATGTTAGTAGTCTTTTACTACAAGTATTCTTTACGCATTTGGTACACATATAAAGCTGCTGTCTGCTGTGGAATGCAGGAGAAGTGTACATACATTTGTACCGTAATTTTTGTGACAAATCAAAAGTGCAAATTTATTAAAAAGAGTCCGATGATTACCCGAAAAATACTTCAAGTAATCTTGAAGGTCCATTCTGCATTTTAGCAGTAATTGCTTCCAAACACTTTTTCTTTTCTTGTACTCGGAAGCAGTAGACATTACTTGGCCTTTTAATTTATTTATATTTTTTCATCTTCTTATTCCTGTTTTGTCTTTTATTTTTATTTTAAAAATTATCTTTGGATTCAAGTTTGAACTTACTTAATTTACATTTGATAAAATATAAATGGAAAACAGTTCTTAAAATTTTTCCAATTAGATACTTTGAACAAATGTTTAAGATGATATAATGAACTATTAAAACTGAGGAGCAAGAGATATATCTGGATTATGTGTACAGCTTTATGGTAACAATTGCATTTTGGACATCGATCAAATTTTCTTGAAGCACTATCTTCTGATACATGTTTTTTTTCCTCAATATTTTGACATAGAAAAAAATCAAGTGAAATAACATTATCCAAAGATATCCTTCGCTTTTAATAGTTAGAACATCGAATGATTATTTCGTCAAAAATTCAAACATGATAGTAAAAAAGAAAATAAGATATAATTATTCTGCTTGCAAACACATATACTATATTTCATTTAAATTAAAGTAGAGCCAAAAATGGTAGCTAAATTATCAAAATAAAGTAATAGCCAAAGTTTGTTGGTGCATGGCCTATCCTAGCAATGTGACGGTTGGTTAAACGGAAGACCTTAGAGAAATACAATGGTTTCATCCTATCCATATAATGCGGTTTGCATATACTAAAAGAAGAGAGCCGCCGTCACCTCACCCATATGCAAAACAGCCAAAAAAGGAAAAAGTAAGAAAATGAGGGGTGCAGCAGGTCCATAGTGACGAGAGCTGGATAGCATATATATGCAACTCAATGTTCCAACTGAAATATTAGAGTGGCATGGAATATTTAATTTTATATTTTGGCATGACTTGTACATACAGTAGTTACGATGTTATTTTGTACATTAAAAAAAGACAAACGATGAATAAAGATCTCGCATACACGCAAGGTTCGGAAATAGCCGTATCCAAAGGAATATGACATAGATAGTTTACATCACTGCAAATATTAGTGATTTCTTTTGTGACTCGAACTTGTGACCTATTAAATTTATGTGTTGAAAATGCTGTGTCAAACAAGTTGAGATGGAGTAATTCGGAGTTATCTAATTTGTAACGGGTGAGATAGGTATAGCTTTCACCACCGCCCAAACCACCTGACCTACACACTCGCTCCGTCCGTATTCGTTTGTGTCTGTTTTACTGAAGAAAGAACCCTTTCTCCTATTCTTGAAGTGTAAAACTTGGAGAAGAAGAAATTCAGTTGAAGAGAAAATGATTTTTTATTCTACTTGAAAAATGAATTGTTTGTACAGTGTTTTAATATATACACATACTAACCGACCTAACTACTAAGCACGTGCCCTCTTTTATTATCATGTATGTACATAAATGTGACGACCCAAAGGGTCATCACCTGTATTCCTACTCCCTCTGTACTTTTGAGGCCCTGGAAACCTCATTTGGGGTTGCCTCGAGTTGTGTGCGCAGTCCGGGCGCGTAGCCGGAAAAGTTTAAATATGAAATTTGTGAGAAAAATTGTTATATCTTGGTATTTAATTGATTAAGTTTGACTTCGGTCAACGTCTTGGGCAAACGGACCCGGACCCATGATTTGACGGTCCCGGAGGGTCCGTAGGAAAATATGGGACTTGGGTGTATGCCCGGAATCAAATTCTGAGGTCCCAAGCCCGAGAAATAAATTTTTGTGTGAAATTATTTTCTGAAAATAAATAAGGAAAATTGGAAATGAAATTTGGTCAAAAGACTGTGGTATCGGGCTCGTATTTTGGTTCCGACGCCCGGTACAAGTCTTATATACGGCTTAAGTACTTTCTGTAAAGTTTGGTTGAATTTGGAAGTCATTTGACGTGTTTTGGACTAAAAACTCTAAACTTGATGTTTTATGAAAATTGGAAGGAAATCCTGGGTCTTGAGGCCTAATTTGATGATTATGATGTTATTTGGGCGATTTGATCGCACAGATGAGTCCGTAGGATGTTTTTGAGTTTATATGTATGTTCGGTTTGGAGCCCCGAGGGCTCGGGTGAGTTTTGAGTAGGTCCCGGGAGGTCTTAGGCTAGAAATATCAGATGGTTGCAGGTTCAGGTGTTGCAGGCCCCCAGCGCGGCCGCGCTCATTTCCGCACGGTCCGCGCTGGAAGCCGCGCGGCCGTGGCGCATTCTTGCGCGGTCCGCGTGGCTAGGTTCAGAGGGCCAGTGGTCCAAGTCGACCAGCGCGGCCGCGTGACTAATCAGCACGGTCCGCCCTGGGAGATTCAGAGAGTGGGATTTGGGTTCATTCTTCCAACGCGGTCGCGCTCCAAAACAGTGCGGTCCGCGCTGGGTGGGTTCAGAGAGGGTCATCTTTCCAGTTCCTCTACGCGGCCGCGGTGCACTTTTGCGCGGTCCGCGCTGAGTCTTCAGAAGGGTATATAAGGTCGGGATTTTCAGTTATTTTTCACTTTTTCAAAACTCAAAACACAAGAAGCGATTTTCCAAACGATTCTTCTTCTCCAAAACGATTGGTGAGTGATTTCTAACTCATTTTCTTTACTCCTTAACATCTTTAAACATAATTTCAAACTTCAAAACAAAGATTTTAATGGGGAAATTGGGAATTTAGGGTAGAACCTAGGTTTTCTAAAATTGGGGGTTTTGGACCTCAATTCGAGGTCCGATTCCAAAATAACTTGAATATTTGAGCTTGAGGGAATAGGAGTCGAGTCTTGTTTGATAATTGCTAAATGATCGAGTACGATGTATAGGCATGGTGACGAGTTCCTATACATTGGGGTCTAGCATGACCGTGAGTCCTTATATGTGGGTTGTTTGGATATTGTTATGCCTTCCATGCTTATTTGATGGCTTCTATGCGTTGTAAACACCTTGTGAAAGATATTGTGATTGTGGAACTTCGTGGAGCATTGNAATATATAAGGGTCGGGTTGTGCGCCGCAACAGTTAATGATACAAATGTGTTTAGTGTTGGTATTGGTTTCTTGTTCGCCGGAAATTATAATTTGCACCTCGATTGATTACTTTGGATTTACTGTTAATATTGTTATCTCCCCACAGCATGTTTCCCCTCCCATACTGTTAGTTGCCTTGTACTTCGATTTCTGCTATATATTTATAATTGCACGGGTTTATGTGGGGTCCAGTCTAGCCTCGTCACTACTTCGCCGGGGTTAGGCTAGGCACTTACCAGCACATGGGGTCGGTTGTGCTGATGCTACACTCTGTGCATTTTTGCACAGGTCCAGGTATTGAGCAGCAGCAGTATTAGCACGGGGGCGAACCTTCAGTCCAGAGAGACCCGAGGTAGCTTGCAGGCGTCCGCAGGCCCGGCGTCTCCCTTCTATCTTTACATTTGGCTGTCATCTCATTGTACCCGAGATAAACAGATTATGTTTCTTTCAGACTTTGTATGTAGTACTCCTTAGATGTTCGTGAGTATGTGACTCCAGTCCCGGGGTAGAGATATATGTGTTGGAACTTCTGTATTATCGATCATCTATCTACATTTAAGTCTTCCGCTTATGATTTTAATTCCGTCGCCTTTATTTAATGCCGTTAATTATTAAAAAGGAACAGGTGTTTAATGAAATTGCTAATTAAGTTGGCTTGCCTAGCTCCTATTAGTAGGCGCCATCACGACCCTCGAGGGTGGGAAAATCCGGGTCGTGACAGGTTGGTATCAGAGCTCTAGGTTACATAGGTCTCACAACTCACGAACAAGCTTAGTAGAGTCTGAGGGATCAGTACAGAGACGTCTGTACTCATCCCCTAGAGGCTGCCAAGTTAGGAAAAATCTCTCCTTTGTTCTTTCTTGTCGTGCGGTTTGGTTTCTCAATACTAATTGAACTTCTACTCTGTTTCCTCGCACATGGCGAGAACACGCGCTTCCTCATCTTCAGACCAGCAGTCCGAGCCCCAGGCAGCTCCCGCTAGGGGCAGAGGACGAGGCCGTGCTAGAGGCCAAGGTAGGGGCAGAGCTCAGCCCCGAGCGGCAGCACTAGCGGCGGAGCCTCAGGTCGGTTTTGACGAGGAGGTTCCGGCCCCAGTCCCAGCAGCGCCCGTGGACCCAGCTCAGGTCCCAGAGGGGTTTATAGCCACCCCAGTTCTTCAGGACGCTTTGATCAGATTGGTAGGCTTTGTGGAGAGCGTCCCTAGAGCGGGTTTGCTTCCAGTAGCACCAGCCACTTCCCAGGCTGGAGGAGGAGTTCGGACTCCTGCTGCACGTACTCCGAAGCAGGTAGCTCCCCAGGCTCAGGTTCCAGTGGTTCAGCCAGTTGTGGCAGCTCAGCCGGGTATTGTGACTCAGACTGGCGATGGAGCGGCTATGTCCGCAGATGCTTTGTGGAGACTGGATAGGTTCATCAAGCTCTTCACCACCACATTCAGCGGTGCTTCTTCAGAGGACCCCCAGGATTTCTTATATAGCTGCCACGAGGTTCTTCGGAACATGGGCATTGTGGAGTCCAATGGAGTTGATTTTGCTGCGTTCCGTTTATCTGGGTCTGCCAAGACTTGGTGGAGGGATTTCTGTTTAGCCAGACCAGCGGGGTCGCCGTCTTTGACTTGGGATCAGTTTTCAGAGTTGTTTCTGGAGAAGTTTCTTCCCGTTACTCAGAGGGATGCTTATCGGAGGCAGTTTGAGCGCCTCCAGCAAGGGTCTATGACGCTCACTCAGTATGAGACCCGGTTTATCGATCTTGCTCGCCATGCTCTTGTCATACTCCCCACTGAGAGGGAGAGGGAGAGGAGATTTATTGATGGTTTGATTCAGCCGATTCGTCTCTAGATGGCTAGGGAGACTGGTAGTGAGATCATCTTTCAGAAGGCGGCCAATGTGGCCCGCCGAGTTGAGATGGTTCTGGCATAGGGGGGTAGCCATAGAGCAGACAAGAGACCCCATCACTCAGGTCGTTTCAGTAGTGCCTCATCTGGAGGCAGGGATTCTTATGATAGGGGTCAGCCCTCCAGGCCTTTCCAGTCAGCCCTCCAGGTTTCTCAGGGTGCCCCAAGTGATCGTAGTTACCGTGGGCATTATTCTGATCAGCAGTCCCTCAGTGTACCGTCGGCTCCCATCAGCGCACCGCCACTTCAGAGTTTCTGTGGAGGTCATTCAGGTCGCCAGGGCCAGCCACAGCGTTCAGAGGGGTGTTTTGAGTGTGGTGAGTATGGTCACATCAGGAAAGCTTTCCCGAGATTGAGGGGTACTCAGTCGCAGCAGCAGGGTCCCCGTCCTATGATTCAAGCACCGGATGCTCCACAGCCAGCTAGAGGTGGAGGTAGAGGCCATAGAGGTGGAGCTCAGACCGCCAGGGGCGGAGGTCAGCTAGCAGCAGATCGACCTAGGGATACAGTTCAGGGTGGTGGGGCCCAGCCCCATTGCTATGCACTCCAGGCTAGGCCCGAGGCAGAGGCCTCAGATGCGGTGATCACAGGTACGGTTCTGGTTTGTGATCGAGATGCTTCAGTACTATTTGATCCAGGATCTACGTATTCATATGTTTCATCTTATTTCGCACCATGCTTGGTCATGCCTAGTGATGCTTTGGGCATTCCTATATATGTGTCTACACCGGTGGGTGACTCTATCATGGTCGACCGAGTCCATCATTCGTGTGTTGTAGTGATTGGGGGTCTTGAGACCCGTGTAGACTTGTTGCTCTTAGATATGGTTGACTTTGATATCATTCTGGGTATGGATTGGTTATCACCCTATCACGCTATCTTGGACTGCCATGCCAAGACCGTGACTTTAGCCTTACCGGGTATGCCTCGCTTAGAGTGGAGAGGGACTCCAGGTCATTCTACCCGTAGTGTCATATTGTACGTGAAGGCTCGACGTATGGTCGAGAAGGGGTGTCTGGCCTATTTGACCTATGTTCGTGATTCCAGTGCTGAGGTCCCTCCCATAGATTCTTTGCCTATTGTCCGGGAGTTTCCCGATGTTTTTCCTTCGGACCTGCCGGGTATGCCGCCCGATAGAGATATCAATTTCTATATTGATTTGGCTCCAGGCACCCAACCCGTTTCTATTCCGCCATATCGTATGGACCCGCCGGAGCTGAAGGAGTTAAAGGACCAATTGCAGGATCTGCTAGATAAGGGTTTCATTAGACCCAGTGTTTCGCCTTGGGGCGCGCCAGTGTTATTCGTCAAGAAGAAGGATGGGTCGATGCGGATGTGTATAGATTACCGGCAATTTAAACAAGGTAACAATTAAGAATAAGTATCCACTGCCGAGGATTGATGATTTGTTCGACCAGCTTCAAGGTGCCAGTGTATTTTCCAAGATTGACTTGAGATCTGGCTACCACCAGTTGAGGATTAGGGCATCCGATGTCCCTAAGACAACTTTCCGTACTCGGTACAGGCATTATGAGTTCTTGGTCATGTCGTTTGGGTTGACCAATGCCCCAGCAGTATTCATGGAGTTGATGAACCGAGTGTTCAGGCTATATTTGGACATGTTCGTGATAGTCTTTATTGATGATATTTTGGTGTACTCCCGCAGCCAGGAGGAGCACGAGCAGCACCTTAGAGTGGTTCTTCAGACTCTGAGGGATAGTCAGTTATATGCCAAGTTCTCCAAGTGTGAGTTCTGGCTGAGTTCAGTAGCATTTCTGGGTCACGTTGTATCAGCTCAGGGTATTCAGGTGGACCCGAAGAAGATAGAGGCAGTCAAGAACTGGCCTAGACCAACATCAGCTACGGAGATTCAGAGTTTCTTGGGGTTAGCAGGCTACTACCGTCGGTTTGTGGAGGGGTTTTCATCTATTGCAGCCCCGATGACCAGGTTGACCCAGAAGGGTGCCCAGTTCAGATGGTCGAGAGGAGTGTGAGGCGAGCTTTCAGAAGCTCAAGATAGCCCTGACTACGGCACCGGTGTTGGTCTTGCCCACAGGATCTGGGCCTTATACCGTCTATTGTGATGCTTCCCGTATTGGCAAGGTTATAGCCTATGCTTCGAGGCAGTTGAAGATTCATGAGAAAAACTATCCAGTGCATGATTTAGAGTTGGCAGCTATTGTCCACGCCTTGAAGATTTGGAGGCACTATTTGTATGGCGTGGAATGTGAGGTGTTCACTGACCACAAGAGTCTTCAGTACTTGTTCAAGCGGAAGGAGTTGAATTTGAGGCAGAGGAGGTGGTTGGAGTTGTTGAAGGATTATGATGTCACTATTTTATATCATCCGGGGAAGGCCAATGTGCTGGCCGACGCTTTGAGTAGGAAGTCAGCCAGTATGGGCAGTCTTGCTTATATTCCAGTCAGTCAGAGGCCGCTTGCTTTGGATGTTCAGGCTTTAGCCAATCAGTTCGTGAGACTGGATGTTTCTGAGCCCAGTCGCGTGTTAGCTTGCACGGTTGCTCGTTCTTCGTTATTGGAGCGTATCCATGATCGGCAGTTTGATGATCCACATTTATGTGTCCTTAGAGACACGGTGCAGCAAGGAGGTGCCAAGCAGGTTACCTTAGATGCGGATGGAGTTTTAAGATTGCAGGGGCGAGTTTGTGTGCCCAATGTGGATGGGCTTCGAGAGTTGATTTTAGAGGAGGCCCATAGCTCCAGGTACTCTATTCACCCGGGCGCCGCAAAGATGTATCAAGACTTGCGGCAGCATTATTGGTGGCGTAGGATGAAGAAGGATATCGTAGCATATGTGGCTTGTTGTTTGAATTGTCAGCAGGTTAAGTACGAGCATCATAGGCCTGGTGGTTTACATCAGAGGATTGAGCTTCCGAGTGGAAATGGGAGCGGATTACTATGGACTTCGTTACTGGACTTCCGTTGACCCGGAAGAAGTTCGACGGGATATGGGTTATTGTTGATAGGCTGACCAAGTCAGCGCATTTCATTCCTGTGGCAGTCTCCTATTCTTCAGAGAGGTTCGCTGAGATCTATATTCGGAAGATTGTTCGCCTTTATGGTGTGCCCGTGTCTATCATTTCGGATCGGGGTACGCAGTTTACCTCACGCTTCTGGAGAGCAGTTCAGCGAGAGTTGGGCACAAGGGTAGATTTGAGCACCGCATTTCATCCCCAGACGGACGGTCAGTCCGAGCGGACTATTCAAATTTTGGAAGATATGCTCCGAGCTTGTGTTATTGATTTTGGAGGTTCGTGGGATCAGTTCTTGCCTTTGGCGGAGTTTGCTTACAACAACAGCTACCAGTCGAGCATCCAGATGGCTCCTTATGAGGCTTTATATGGTAGGCGATGTCGGTCTCCGGTTGGATAGTTTGAGCCGGGAGAGGCTCGGTTGATAGGTACGGAGTTGGTTCAAAAGGCCTTGGACAAGGTCAAGATCATTCAGGAGAGGCTTCGTTCAGCTCAGTCTAGGCAGAAGAGTTATGCAGACCGTAAGGTTCGAGATGTAGCTTTCATGGTTGGTGAGCGGGTATTGCTCCGAGTGTCACCTATGAAGGGCGTGATGAGATTTGGGAAGAAGGGCAAGCTTAGCCCTAGGTACATTGGCCCGTTTGAGATTCTTGATCGAGTGGGAAAGGTGGCTTATAGACTTGCGTTGCCCCAGCTTATCAGCCGTGCATCCAGTTTTCCATGTATCCATGCTTCGGAGGTATCACGGTGATCCTACCCACATGTTAGATTTCAGTACTGTCCAGTTGGACAAGGACTTATCCTATGAGGAGGAGCCGGTAGCTATTCTGGACCGGCAGATTCGTCAGTTGAGATCCAAGAGTTTTCCTTCTGTTCGTGTTCAGTGGAGAGGTCAGCCTCCTGAGGCATCGACCTGGGAGTCCGAGTCCGATATGCGGAGCCGTTATCCCATCTTTTTCCCGACTCAGATACTCCTTTCTTTTGTCTTTTCGAGGACGAACGGTTGTTTTAGAGGTGGAGAATGTGACGACCCAAAGGGTCATCACCTGTATTCCTACTCCCTCTGTACTTCTGAGGCCCTGGAAACCTCATTTGGGGTTGCCTCGAGTTGTGTGCGCAGTCCGGGCGCGTAGCCGAAAAAGTTTAAATATGAAATTTGTGAGAAAAATTGTTAAATCTTGGTATTTAATTGATTAAGTTTGACTTCGGTCAACGTCTTGGGCAAACATTCCCGGACCCGTGATTTGACGGTCCCGGAGGGTCCGTAGGAAAATATGGGACTTGGGTGTATGCCCGGAATCAAATTCCGAGGTCCCAAGCCCGAGAAATGAATTTTTGTGTGAAATTGTTTTCTGAAAATAAATAAGGAAAATTGAAAATGAAATTTGATCAAAAGACTATGGTATCGGGCTCGTATTTTGGTTCCGACGCCCGGTACAAGTCTTATATACGGCTTAAGTACTTTCTGTAAAGTTTGGTTGAATTTGGACGTCGTTTGACGTGTTTTGGACTAAAAACTCTAAACTTGATGTTTTATGAAAATTGGAAGGAAATCCTGGGTCTTGAGGCCTAATTTGATGATTATCATGTTGTTTGGGCGATTTGATCGCACGGATGAGTCCGTAGGATATTTTTCAATTTATATGTATGTTCGGTTTGGAGCCCCGAGGGCTCGGGTGAGTTTTGAGTAGGTCCCAGGAGGTCTTAAGCTAGAAATATCAGATGGTTGCAGGTTCAGGTGTTGCAGGCCCCCAGCGCGGCCGCGGTCATTGCCGCGCGGTCCGCACTGGAAGCCGCGCGGCCGCGATGCATTCTTGCGCGGTCCGGGTGGCTAGGTTCAGCGGGCCAGTGGTCCAAGTCGACCAGCGCGGCCGGGTGACTAATCAGCGCGGTCCGCGCTGGGAGATTCAGAGAGTGGGATTTGGGTTCATTCCTCCAGCGCGGTCGCGCTCCAAAACAGTGCGATCCGCGCTGGGTGGGTTCAGAGAGGGTCATTTTTCCAGTTCCTCTGCGCGGCCGCGGTCCGCGCTGAGTCTTCAGAAGGGTATATAAGGTCGGGATTTTCAGTTATTTTTCACTTTTTCAAAACCCAAAACAAAAGAGGCGATTTTCCAAACGATTCTTCTTCTCCAAAACGATTGGTGAGTGATTTCTAACTCATTTTCTTTACTCCTTAACATCTTTAAACATAATTTCAAACTTCAAAACAAAGATTTCAATGGGGAAATTAGGAATTTAGGGTAGAACCTAGGTTTTCTAAAATTGGGGGTTTTGGACCTCAATTCAAGGTCCGATTCCAAAATAACTTACATATTTGAGCTTGAGGGAATAGGAGTCGAGTCTTGTTTGCTAATTGCTAAATGATCGAGTACGATGTATAGGCATGGTGACGAGTTCCTATACATTGGGGTCTAGCATGACCGTGAGTCCTTATATGTGGGTTGTTTGGATATTGTTATGCCTTCCATGCTTATTTGATGGCTTCTATGCATTGTAAACACCTTGTGAAAGATATTGTGATTGTGGAACTTCGTGGAGCATTAGCTTGGTCTGAAATACAAATGGTGAGAGCATATGAAATGATAAGTGCATTGGAGCTTGACGCGAGTGCTAATGAGAACTAGGATATGAAAATGAAAGAAGAAGAGAAATAACGAATTACTCTTGCATGGTTGTTATTGGTTGTTTGTGTACCCTTGTTGGGATTTCCTTCCAATGACATGTTCACTCCCTTGCCCTTTATTTGTGACTGTTGCTTTGGCAAGGTTGAGAGGTAGACATTACGGATCGGGTTGCATGCCGCAACAGTGATAATTACGGATCGGGTTGCACGCCGCAACAGTGATAATTGTGGATCGGGCTGCACGCCGCAACAGTGATAATTGTGGATCGGGTTGCACGCCGCAACAGTGATACTTGTGGATCGGGTTGCACGCCGCAACAGAAATATATTAGGGTCGGGTTGCGCGCTACAACAGTTAGTGATACAAATGTGTTTGGTGTTGGTATTAGTTTCTTGATCGTCGAAAATTATAAATTGCACCTAGATTGATTACTTTGGATTTACTATTAATATTGTTATCCCCCACAGCATGTTTCCCCTCCCATACTGTTAGTTGCCTTGTACTTCGATTCCTGCTGTATATTTATAATTGCACAAGTTTATGTGGGGTCCAGTCTAGCCTCGTCACTACTTTGTCGGGGTTTGGCTAGGCACTTACCAGCACATGGGGTCGGTTGTGCTGATGCTACACTCTGTGCATTTTTGCACAGGTCCACGTATTGAGCAGCAGCAGCATTAGCACGGAGGCGAACCTTCAGTCCAGAGAGACCCGAGGTAGCTTGCGGCGCCCGCAGGCCCGACGTCTCCCTTCTATCTTATGTTTGGCTGTCATCTCATTGTACCCGAGATAAACAGATTTGTTCTTTCAGACTTTGTATGTAGTACTCCTTAGATGTTCGTGAGTATGTGAGTCCAGTCCCGGGGTAGAGATATATGTGTTGGAACTTCTGTATTATCGATCATCTATCTACATTTAAGTTTTCCGCTTATGATTTTAATTCCGTCGCCTTTATTTAATGCCGTTAATTGTTAAAAAGGAACAGGTGTTTAATGAAATTGCTAATTAAGTTGGCTTGCCTAGCTCCTATTAGTAGGCGCCATCACGACCCTCGAGGGTGGAAAAATCCGGGTCGTGACAATAAATAAGCTATGTTGGGTCTTCCGCATAAGAAGCTTCTAGAAATGAATCCTATGGCTGAGATCAAACACATCATTTAGTGAACAAAGGTTGTGATTAAAACACGTGTCCCTGCTATTTTGTTGAAGAGGCGGCTTTGTTATCATCTGAGACATTACAATTACAATGCCCTAGCCGCCACAGCTTTCTTCCAAACCAATACCAACACTGTCAACACCCCCCCCCCCTCAAGTTGGAAGGGGAAGAATGAACCCCCAACTTGCTCAGAAGGTAACGATGAGAAGGCCCAGAAAGAGGTTTGGTGAAGATGTCTGCCAGTTGAGAGCGAGTGGGAAGAAAAGAAAGGGAAATGAGACCGGATTGAAACTGTTGACGGACAAAATGACAATCAAGTTCGACGTGTTTCGTCATCTCGTGAAAGACATGGTTTTTGGCGATATAAATCGCCTGGCTGTCAGAGTGAAGAGGAATAGGCAGAGTGGGAGGCACAGAGAGATCCGTAAGAAGGCGAGACAACCAGGTTAACTCGGCAACCATACGGCGCATGGATTGGTACTCCGCCTCGGTGGAAGACAAAGATACAAAGGGTTGTTTCTTGGATTTTCACGGAATGGGAGAACCACCTAAACTTATGAAGAAACCACCGACGGAGCGACGAGAATCAGGGCAAGTGCCCCAATCAGAGTCATAAAAAGCGAGAAGATCAAAAGAAGGGGAAGAGGTCATGAAAAGACCAAGACCAGGGTCTTTCAGAAGGTAGCGAAGGCAATGCAGGACAACATCCATGTGATGAGAACGGGGATCTTGCATAAATTGAGATAGGTGTTGAACGGCAAAGGAAAGATCCGGCCTAGTATGAGTCAAGAAGTTGAGCTTACCAAGAAGGCGACGATAAAGAGAAGGATCAGAGAGAGGAGGACCAACCCCAGCAAACAGCTTAACAGTGGGATCCAAAGGTGAATTGACTGGAGAGAGATCCAGACAAGCAAATTCAGTGAGCAACTCAAGAGCAAAATTGCGTTGGCTGACGAGCAAACCAGTAGGTTACCTCAAGATCTCCCTGCCCAAAAAAAGATAAGTTCCTCAAATCCTTGATTTTTAACTCAGCATCTAGGAAGTGTTTCAGTTCAGTCAATTCTTGCTCATTGTTCCCAGTTAAAAGGATGTCATCAACGTACATAGCCACTAGGGAGACAGATGAACCAGTTCTCTTGTAAAAGAGAGAATAGTCATTAAGAGAATGAGAGAATCCTTTAAAATTGAGGGCAGCAGTGAGTTTGGCATACCACTGTCGCGAAGCTTGGCGAAGGCCATAGAGAGATTTCTTAAGGCGACAGACGTGATTAGGAGAAGGAAAGGGAAACCAGCTGGAAACTTCATATAGACTTCCTCGTGTAGATCCCCCGTGTAGGAATGCATTATTAACATCGAGTTGATAAAGTCCCCAACCCTTTTTAACAGCAATAACAAGAATGCAACGAATAGTAGTCATTTTAACAACTGGGGAGAACGTTTCAGTGAAGTCAATACCCTCACGTTGAGTGTCTCCTCTAATAACCAAACGTGCCTTATGTCTCTCAACACTGCCATCAGATTTAAGTTTCACTTTGTAAACCCACTTGCAGGGTAGAGCCTTTTTCCCAGGTGGTAGAGAAACTACTTCCCAAGTCTCATTGGCTAATAAAGCATCCAGTTCCTTAGCCATGGCTTCCTGCCATCCAGGATGGGTAACAGCCTGAGAAAATGAGGTAGGTTCCTGAATATGGGAGATAGAATTAACAATTTGACGACTGGGAGGAGACAGGGCAGAGAAGGAAAGGACATTAGGAGAAATAGGAGAAAGAAAGCATGAGGAAGAGACATCAGTAAGATGAACAACATTACATATAAAGTCTGAAAGATAGGCAGGTGTTTTATGTTCTCTTAAGGACCTGCGCAAAGGAGTTTCAGAAGGAACAGAAGAAGGGACATGTTGGTTAGGTGGCATAGGAAAAGAGTTAGTAGGGGAGGCAGGTGAAGAGGCAGAACTAGAAGGTAATGAGGTAGGAGATGAACAAGTAGAAGAAGGAAGAGGAGAAGAAGAAGAGGGACTAAGGAAGGACTCAGTAGTAAGATAAGAGTTTGGAGGGATAGGAGAAGAGGAAGGAATATAGAGAGGATAGCTGGAAGAAGGTACATTAGGGGAATCAGGAAATAGTGGGGAAGAAACAGAAGGAAAGACAGAAAAAGGAAAAATGGACTCATGAAAAACAACATTCCTAGAAACAAAGATATGGTTAGTTTGTAAAATTAATAGCTTGTAGCCTTTCTTCCCAAAAGGGTAACCAAGGAATACACAGGCAGTAGCCCTAGGATCAAGTTTCCCTCTCAGGTGAGACAAAGTAGAGGCAAAACAAAGGCAGCCAAAACACTTAAGAATGTTATAGTCAAGAGGTTTGCCAAAAAGAACTTCATAAGGTATTTTGTAGTGAAGCAATTTGGTAGGGTATCTGTTAATAAGAAAAGTGGCAGTCAAAAGACATTCACCCCAGTAAATGGTAGGAATTTTAGATTGGAATAGCAAGGCTCTACAGGTTTCAAGTGTCACGACCCAAAATCCACTAAGGGTCGTGATGGGGCCGGACACCAACGTCATGCAAGCTAACCAAAATACCTCATTAAATTCTCGTTTTAATACTCTTGAAATCTATTATTTTCCTTCAAATTTACCAATTAAAAAGATAATCGTCTCAAATCAAATTAAATAATAAGCAGTTGATACAAAATACTTTACCACCATCCCAGAACCCGGCGTCACAAGTGCATGAGCAATTTCTAAGGAATCGAATAAAGTACAACAGCTGTCCGGAACACAAATTGGACAGAAAGTAAATAAAATTCTGAGAGAGACTATACTAGCTGCGGGTCGCCTCGAGGAAATATAGCTCACCTAGTCTCCGTGTCAACCATGCTGCTACGCCCACTAGGCCACTAGAGATGCATGTGCCTGTGTAATAAAAATGCACAGAAGTGTAGTATGAGTACAAAAATAACGTGTACTCAGTAAGTATCCCGCCTAATCTCGAAGAAGTAGAGACGAGATGGCAACTTTGACACTTACTGAAGGTCCAGTAATAATATTATTAATGCGATGACTCACGGATTTATTAAGAACAACAGTAGATTTAATTGAGTCACTAAACAGGTGAAAGTTCCTTTTCATTTAAAGTCTCCGGATTCATAATCCATTAATTAACAATTATTTCAAGTCGGGAGATCAGATAGCAATATCAAAAAAAATCTCAAGGCAAGCAATACAAGCATGCACAAATCATGCCGAGGACGTACGGCCCGATCCGACAATATTTAAACTGTGCACTGCCAGACGGTCGAATGACGCGAACCTTAGATGCATATATTTAACTACCGAGGCGTTTGTCCCGTTCCACAATAGATAAACACATTCAAACAATCAAATCAATAATTCATCAAGGAGCAAATATTCAGGAAAAGGCAAGTTCCTCTCTTAAAAGCCAAGAAATGATATCTAGCGTTTTTTAGAAATTCATTTACACATTCGATATGTTTTAAGCATTTTAAGTTTGTCAACAAGGTTGCAAGTATTGCAAGAAGGCATGCTTTTGGGCCCTAAACTACCCGGACTAAAGCATAATAGTAGCTACGCACGGACTCTCGTCACCTCGTGCGTACGTAGCCCCCGCTAATAGGAGCACATAACCAATTAACTCACCTATGGGGACAATTCCCTCTTACAAGGTTAGAAAGGAGACTCATCTCGCTCCAAAGTGCACTTCCAATGCCAATAACGAGCCCAAACCCTCAATTCGGAGCCGAACGATCCAAAACTAGTTAAATGAGGTAGGAACTAATAAATATAAGTTCACAAGATTGTATTCTAGCTATTTAAGCAATTTCCCAACCCTTACCACAAGTTTCTGAAAACCCGACCCCGGGCCCACGTGCCCGGATTCCGAAATTTTTCGAAGGAAGTTGTTCTCTATAACCTAGGGATCAATAATATATAATTTCTAATTCAATTCATAACAAATTTCGTGGTAAAATCTAAGCTTTATTAAAATCCTAGGTCTAGCTCTAACCTCATTGATTTCTCCAAATCATTAGGTTTTAATCTTCCAAAAACTCGAGTGTTAAACTTAGAAATAAGAGGGATGAACTTACCTCACGATGCTATGTGAAAATCCCTTCTCAAGAGCTCCAAAATCGCTCAATACCCGTGTGCCAAATGGACAAAAATGGCTGGAGCTCGAATTAAATCAAGCTCATTGCCCCAACAGTTTTCGCTTCTGCAGTCAGGGGACCGCATCTGCGGTCCCGCATCTGCGAGAAAGGACCGCACCTGCAAAATTGGCTAAAAGGGCTGGGACCGCTTCTGTGGTCTTGAAGCCGCATCCGTGTAGCCGCTTCTACGGTTAGGGAGCCGCTTCTGCGGTTTTGCTTGGCCAGCTCTGGGCCGCATCTGCGATTGATGGACCGCATCTACGGTCTCGCACCTGCGGTCCACCAACCGCAGGTGCGGTTATGATAGAAGCAGCAGATTTAGCACTTCTAAAAATTCTATTTTGATCCGTTAACCACCCGGAATCCACCCGAGGCCCCCTGGACCCCAACCAATCATACCAACCAGTCCCAAAACACATTACGGACTTGCTCGAGGCCTCAAATCATATCAAACAATGCTGAAACCACGAATCGACCTCCAATCCAAGCTTTATGAACTTTAGAATTTCAAATTTCTACTTTCGATGTTTAAACCTATCAAATCACGCCCGATTGACTCCAAATATTGCACACAAGTCATATTTGACATCACGGACCTACTCCAACTTTCGGAATCGGATTCCGACCCCGATATCAAAAAGTCCACTTGCGCTCAAACTTCTCAAAAACCTTCAAATTTCTATCTTAGCCAAATGACTCCAAGATGACCCACGGACCTCCGAATACACTACTGATCGCGCTCCCAATACCAGAATCACCATACGGAGCTACTCCCAGACTCGAAACCCCAAACGGACATCGATAACACTGAAATGCACTTCAACCCAAGCTTATGAAATTTCTTCCAAAAGGGTAACTTCCACAATACGCGCCAAAACGCTCCCCGATCATCCAAAACCCGATCCGGGCATATGCCCAAGTCCGAAATCATCATACAAACCTGCGGGAGCCTTCGAATCCCAATTCCGAGGTCGTTTACTCAAAAATCCAATCCTAGTTGATTCTTTCTACTTAAAACTTCCGAAATGAGAATTCTCTTTCCGAATCAACCCCGAACTTCCCGAAATTCAATTCCGACCACGCGTACAAGTCGTAATACCTGAAATTGAGCTGCTCATGGCCTCAAACTGCTGAACGGCGCGCTAGAGCTCAAAATGACCGGTCGGGTCGCTACATCCTCTCCCACTTAAACATACGTTTGTCCTCGAACGTGCTAGGAACCGTGCTGGGTTTTCTGAAATCACTGTTTAACACCTAGAGCACCTACCCGTGCTACCACAACTCAGCTGGGCGCCCTAGCTCGGTCAATCTGAAGATATCCCTTTTCACTTAAGCAAATAAGCCTTAGAGCCCAATGCCATCATCCGGAATTCTCTGCCAGGCCTGTTCCAACATACGCTCACCGTATCAAAACTACACGCAGCACCAAAACACGAATGCATATCTTAGCTAAGTTCACACCTTGCACCACTTTACTCACAGGACCACAATGGCATTCCCTGATCGAATAAATCGAAATTCCACGAATCTGATGCTCCCATTGTACCTCATGACCTACATAGGTCTTGCTCTAGCTCTTACAATACCGCCACGACGGAAGAGATGTGTAGAAATTCATAACCAACTGCCTAATCAACAAATCATTGGGTCTATACTCCTGTCAAGAATCATCACCTCATCTTGAACCAATTAATGGTCTTAGCTCTTTAATATGCTTCACATAATAAGATTGCACTGATCCTAAATCCAATGATCTCGTCTCACCTAGTACAAACTGCTCAGGCAATAGGCCACCACGGACATGATCAAAAGTCTCATATGATGCCACAACGTGCCAGTAAGCCACCAATTCGAACGGGATACAAAAGGGAAACAAACTCTAGAAGGAACTACTCGACTCGCGCAACTAATATGAACCCCCCTCAGAAAATGGGAATCAAACACAAGTAAGATGAAGTATGAAAAATGTATTCAACATCACACTGTTGCAGTGCGCTACCCGATCCATATAACATACCCATGGCGGCGTGCCACACGATCCACACATAACACTCACCTAAGGAGATGCACATCGAGCTAAATTGCTCATTACCACAAAATACCGAATATCGCTCACAAGCACGCTAAGTGCATAATACCATCCCGGAGGGAACATATAGCGCTATAAGCTACAAAACTCAAGCACAACCGAGGTGTGATATACGATCTGAATCTCAAGAGCCATTCTACTGTTGTAACACCATCTCTACGCGGAACCTCAACACATAAGCAATTCACCAAGCCGTCTCATAATTCACACGGCGCAATGTATCATTACATGAAATAACTGACGACGAAATAACACCATGACTACTCTTCCATAAGGAGCGCATTACTAAAAGGAACACGTCTGGCCTGATATAGAGCCCATATTCACATTTGAATCCATTCATAGACCTCAAACTGATTCTGCTCGCACCGAACTAGGTTGGTAACCTTTCAAAGGTCCATAATAACTCCCCTTTTTTACTCATAACACATAAGAACAGCCATCATAACCGGAGTAATCATCCACAGTCCACAACTCAATAAATAAAGTGCCCTCCCGGCATCAATTCCTAAACCATCGATATCACCACAATCTTCATACTTGATTTAACTCTTCAACCACTCCAGTGACTACACGCCACACATATACAACCTTCTCGTGGGGCACGCTCCCACAACCTTCCCTAACAGATAACAGGTCTGTACATCCAAACCACCGGACGCACTAACGCTAAAAAGCGACCAAGAATCCATAACCTGGATGCAAAGCCTTTTTCACAAAACACCGATCTCGGGTGACGCTAAAGACAATACCAACTTACTTTAAACATCGAGACTACTTTCCTGCTCGTCCGAGCTCGTGACGTTCTCGTCAATACCGAACTGTAACCTTGATCCTCACTTCAAATTCCATACATCTCACTGCACCCAACACGCCAATACACGGTAGAACACGATTCCTTCATAGCTCCGGAACCACTAATAGTTTAGCACCTCACCGTATAAAAAAATTTCACTTAACACACTTCAGGAGAACCATTGCGACACACAGGTGAATTCTCATAACCGTAGAATACACCAAATCTCTAAGTAGTGGTCTAAGCCACCATAGCCTTTCCGGGACCCGCCTACACATGACATGCCATAACAGTAGAATACTTCTGATTAACATCAATTACGGCGGCCGACAAGCCTCACATGTACCGCCACAGCTCACTTGCATAACTTGATCGCGCTGAAGGAACCGATCACTGCCACCAATATGCCAATTCAACTATGGTTAATCAATCTATCTTCTTCCAATTTATCCTCGATTGCCTTAGAAATAATAATAACTCCATTCAACACATAGCATACTCCATCCGCACTCATCTCGAGTGACCTTGACTCACGAGACCATGCTGTCTCAAATCCCACGAACCATTTCATACCTCCCAATTGCTACCCTGCAGGTCAAAACATCACAGAACCTTCTGGGCATCTCCTCATAAGCTGCTACTAGGCTTGATTCTTAACTGTATCTATAGGCTCAAAGCCATTAGGCACCACACTTTACCCCTTTGAATCCACTAGGATCGTTGTTGAGAGCCACCCGCTCTGACTTGGTCCCGAATATAATCAACTCCATAAACCTTCTAGCACATGAATACCCTCTCGACGAAGCACCCGACAGAATCACTTGCCTTGAAACCCACATCTATACAAGGCATAAATCCCGAATCCTTCCCCAAGTCTTAACATGGGCCAATAAGGCCAACCATAGCACACCTTTAACAATTCCTTTGCTCAAATCACCGCTTATGTCCTTTCCGTAGCCGAAATGACCCATCAATATGCTAATAACCAGAAACCTCGCAAGTAGTTAACCATGCAACCCTAATCATAGGTGGTGGGACTCTCCCACTTAGCTTGAAGCCATTATTACACAACTCTGGACTTTACCAGAATCCTTGATTTCTCATTGACATAACCTTGCGCAATCGACCGCAAAAATTCTCGGAATCTTTCTGTAAAACCCCTTTTTATATTCTGAATCATCAACCACGTTCACACGACCGATCTCTTTGCTGTATAGCCAATAGAATTCTTCGCAGGAGCTTCGCCAACCATGCGACCGCCGATCTGCCCACTGGAGATGACCCACCGGTGGGATTTACGCGCTGACATCTCCCAACGCTGTTGTACGGGGTACAATCACTATGACATCGATAACCCCTCCTGAGTCCGAGCTCACTCTCTAGCTGCACAAGTCCATCAACCCCTCATGGACATCAATTAAATGTGCGGCAATATCCTTCCCATTCAAAGTTATGTTGTACCCTTCTTTATTTCAAGCAGCTCTTTTCCGTTGTATCAAATCTTCTGCTGCAAAATAGCCCATACTTCAAATTAAATCCGTAGACCCCAATCACCAATCACTAAGATCCTCAAATCATTTCAAACTCTCCTTAAGGTGCGTAGTCATCCTACCACGAAGCCCATATGCAACTCCTCCACTCTCCCACTTAGGCGGAACTCACCCCTTTAATTGACTACTCGACCTTTGCTTCTTACACCTGGCCTTCTAGAAATTTTATCCACCACCTGACTCTCCCTACATGTCTTTCCTCATCCTTTGTTGCTCGGTTGTTGCCTTAAATAAAACCTACCTTTGTAGCACCTAAACCCACAAATCGCTACTAACTTTAAACCTTTCCGAAGATCATCTTTCTCGAACCGTTGACATTAGAAATACTGATTCAATCCTGAACTACCGCACCCCGCGATATCTGACAGCCACATCTTCGATACTATCTCCCAATATCTCACCCCAAAGGCGAATTGTAGAAGATCATAACACCGGCGAACTTAGTACGTTCAGTTAGAACAATGACACCACATCATAGAAGAAAACTCCACCACGCTCGCAAATACCAAGTCTCGTTACTCCATCGGCCCACATGTGACCATTCTTAGTCCGATTTCCCTTCCCCTGCCGAGAATAAAATACCGAATCTCTAGATCGTGCACTAAGTAAACCTTCCTTCAAGTCATTCACTGCCCCGACACGTAGGCAAACATCCTACCATCATATCCATACTGCGGAACAATCGTTCATAGCAGCATGGCAACTTGTGCCCAGCCTTAGAGCTCCCAAAAGTACCGCAACTGAGCTGAAATGACAGAATATCCTTCTAAAAGACGACGATAATAGCTCAAACAACCCCACAGGGAGAAACACTCCACACCATATTCGTAGTACCATTACAAATTCTTAAATTCTCGATTTATAACCAGCGGTTCGCGTCGCGTAAGATTGAGTAGGAAGGAAGCAAGGGCATAAGCCTCAAGGAATCAAATCGCATGATGAGGAATCAAGAAGGGAAGTACTCATAACAGTCCTGCAGCCTCTTGAAGATAAGTACAGACGTCTCCGTACCGATCCGCGAGACTCTACTAGACTTGCTCATGACTCGTGAGACCTACGGGAACCTAGTGCTCTGATACCATGTTGTCACGACCCAAAATCCACTAAGGGTCGTGATGGCGCTGGACACCACCGTCAGGCAAGCCAACCAAATACCTCTTTAAATTCTCGTTTTAAAACTCTTGAAATCTATGATTTTCTTTCAAATTTACCAATTAAAAAGATAATCGTCTCAAATCAAATTAAATAATAAGCAGTTGATACAAAATACTTTACAACCATCCTAAAACTCGGTGTCACAAGTGCATGAGCAATTTCTAAGGAATCGAATAAAGTACAACAGCTGTCCGGAACACAAATTGGATAGAAAGTAAATAAAATTCTGAGAAAGACTATACTAGTTGAGGGTTGCCTCGAGGAAATACAGCTCACCTAGTTCCCATGTCAACCATGCTGCTACGCCCACTAGGACACTAGAGATATATGTGCCTGTGCAACAAAAATGCACAGAAGTGTAGTATGAGTACAAAAACAACGTGTACTCAGTAACTATCCCGCCTAATCTCGAAGAAGTAGAGACGAGATGGCAACTTCGACACTTACTGAAGGTCCAGTAATAATATTATTAATGCGATGACTCAGGGATTTATTAAGAACAACAGTAGATTCAAATGAGTCACTAAACAGGTGAAAGTTCCTTTTTATTTAAAGTCTCCGGATTCATAATCCATTAATTAACAATTATTTCAAGTCGGGAGATCAGATAGCAATATCAAAAAAAATCTCAAGGCAAGCAATACAAGCATGCGCAAATCATGCCGAGGACGTATGGCCCGATCCGACAATATTTAAACTGTGCACTGCCAGACGGTCGAATGGCGCGAACCATAGATGCATCTATTTAATCTAACGAGGCGTTCGGCCCGTTCCACAATAGATAAACACATTCAAACAATCAAATCAATAATTCATCAAGGAGCAAATATTCAGGAAAAGGCAAGTTCCTCTTTTAAAAGCCAAGAAATGATATCTAGCTTTTTTTAGAAATTCCTTTACACATTCGATATGTTTTAAGCATTTTAAGTTTGTCAACAAGGTTGCAAGTATTACAAGAAGGCATGCTTTTGGGCCCTAAACTACCCGGACTAAAGCATAATAGTAGCTACGCACGGACTCTCGTCACCTCGTGCGTATGTAGCCCCCGCAAATAGGAGCACATTACCAATTAACTCACCTATGGGGATAATTCCCTCTTACAAGGTTAGGAAGGAGACTCACCTCGCTCCAAAGTGCACTTCCAATGCTAATAACGAGCCCAAACCCTCAATTCGGAGCTGAACGATCCAAAACTAGTTAGATGAGGTAGGAACTAATCAATATAAGTTCACAAGATTGTATTCTAGCTATTTAAGAAATTTCCCAAACTTTACCACAAGTTTCTTAAAACCCGACCCCGTGCCCACGTGCCCGGATTCCGAAATTTTTCGAAGGAAGTTGTTCTCTATAACCTAGGGATCAATAATATATAATTTCTAGTTCAGTTCATAACAAATTTCGTGGTAAAATCTAGGCTTTATTAAAACCCTAGGTCTAGATGTAACCCCATTTATTTCTCCAAATCTTTAGGTGATAATCTACCCAAAACTCGAGTGTTAAACTTAGAAATAAGGAGGATGAACTTACCTCACGATGCTATGTGAAAATCCCTTCTCAAGAGCTCCAAAATCGCTCAATACCCGTGTGCCAAATGGTCAAAAATGGCTGGAGCTCGAATTAAATGAAGCTCACTGCCCCAGCAGTTTTCGCTTCTGCGGTCCCGCATCTGCGAGAAAGGATTGCACATGCGAAATTGGCTAAAAAGGCTGGGACCGCTTCTGCGGTCTTGAAGCCGCATCCGCGTAGCCGTTTCTGCGGTTAGGGAGCCGCTTCTACGGTTTGGCCTGGCCAGCTCTGGGCCGCATCTGCGATAGATGGACCGCATCTGCAGTCTCGCACCTGCGGTCTACCAACCGCAGGTGCGGTTATGACAGAAGCAGCAGATTCAGCACTCCTAAAAATTCCATTTTGATCCGTTAACCACCGGAATCCACTCGAGGTCCCCGGGCCCCCAACAAATCATACCAACCAGTCCCAAAATACATTACGAACTTGCTCGAGGCCTCAAATCATATCAAACAATGCTGAAACCACAAATCGACCTCCAATCCAAGCTTTATGAACTTTAGAATTTCAAACTTCTACTTCCGATGTTTAAACCTATCAAATCACGCCCGATTGACTCCAAATTTTGCACACAAGTCATATTTGACATCAAAGGACCTACTCCAACTTTCGAAATCGGATTCCGACCCCGAAATCAAAAAGTCCACTTCCGGTCAAACTTCTCAAAAACCTTCAAATTTCTATCTTAGCCAAATGACTCCAAGATGACCCACGGACCTCCGAATTCACTTCCGATCGCGCTCCCAATACTAGAATCACCATACGGAGCTACTCCCAGACTCAAAATCCCAAACGGACATCGATAAAAAATGCACTTCAACCCAAACTTATGAAATTTCTTCCAAAAGACTAACTTCCACAATAGGCGTCAAAACGCTCCTGGGTCATCCAAAATCCGATCCGGGCATACGCCCAAGTCCGAATTATCATATGAACTTGCTGGAGCCTTCGAATCCCAATTCCGAGGTCGTTTACTCAAAAATCCAATCCTAGTTGATTATTTCAACTTAAAACTTCCGAAATGAGAATTCTCTTTCCGAATCAACCCCGATCTTCCCGAAATTCAATTTCGACCACACGTACAAGTCGTAATACCTGAAATGGAGCTGCTCATGGCCTCAAACTGCTGCACGGCGCGCTAGAGCTCAAAACAACCGCTCCGGTCATTACATCCTCTAAGTATTTGTGTTTCTTTTCAACTATACCATTTTGTTGAGGGGTGGCTACACAACTAGTTTGGTGAATGTTCCCTTTAGATTGGAAATAGGTGGCAGCAGTAGACCCACTCCCCAGTTCTAAGGCATTATCAGATCGAATGACATTAATTTTGGTGTCAATTTGCCTTTCTACCATAGCAATAAAAGATTTGAGAACACTGAAGGCATTTCCTTTTGTGCTCAAAATGTAGGTCCAAGTCCCCCTACTAAAATCATCCACTATGGTTAGAAAATACTTAAAACCATCATAGATAGATGTTTTATAAGGTCCCCAAGTGTCGATATGTAGAAGTTCAAATATGTTTGATGTAGAAGTAGTACTTTTGGGAAATGGTAGCTTATGTTGTCTGGCTAAAGGACAAATAGGACAAGGATAAGAATCAGTAGATAAGGCATGATGTGGTAGTACAGAAATGTGCTTCATACTTGAAATGGGCATATGCCCAAGTCTTACATGCCATAGATTTCCACTAGAAATTTCAGAATTAGAAAATGAAGTGCACACAAACTGATAGACATTTATTTACAGGTGATGAAATTGTTTTATTTGTCTGCAAGTGAGTGGCAGAGACAGGATGAAAGGTTTGCAGCAAATAGAGCCCATCCTTCACTCTACCAGGATCCAGAGGCCTCCTCAAGGAAGGGCCCTGTAAGAAACAAGAAGTAGCAGAGAAGGTAAGCAAACTATTAAATTGTGAACATAATTTGTGAACTGATAAGAGGTTGAATTTGAAACTAGGAACTAAAAGAACTCTGTTTAGAGTGAGGTCAGGATGAATACAAGATTGACCTGCATGAGTGACTTTAATCCGAAAAGAATTAGGTAGGTTAACAAAAACAGGTTGTGATAAGGGCTTAATGTTGAATAGAATGGACTCATCAAAGGTGATGTGTTCTGAGGCACCAGAATCAAGTATCCAGAAATGACAAATACAGTTTTTAGGAGTAGTTATGATAGTAAAGGAAGCAATACCAACACAGTTAACTGTCACATTTGCTTCAGAACTAGAAGTGGCTTGTTGTCCAATTTTGACTAGGTGTAGTATTTCCATCAGCTGAGAAATTTGCTCTTGATTTAATCCAATAGAGATGTCTTTGGAGGCTGAGTAGAGTCTGTCTGAGTACTGATTGCATTACTATGTGCTGAATTATAGAGTGTTGTTTGTGTATTCTCCCTTGGTTTATTGTTCTTAAAGCCTCCATGTTGGAAATTTGTGGGATAGCCATGAAGTCTGAAACATTTTTCTATAATATGTCCTGTCTTTTTGCAATATTTGCAGCTAGAATTGCTTCTTTTGTTGTCCTGATAGGAATTTGACTTTGAAGTGTTGTAAAATGCTTCTTGTTGCACATTGAACCTCTGATTTCTTTGCCCTAAATTGGATGATTGTCTAGCAACAGAGAAATAGCTAGATTAGGTAAAGTCCTCATAGGTTGTATACTTCTTTGCCTTTCCTCTTGTAGTAGCAGAAAGTAAGCTCGATCAATATCAGGCGAGGGATATCATCATTATATTGCCTCTGCAAGCAGTATATGTTTCATTGAGTCCCATTAAGAATTGCACTCGTTTTTGTCTTTCCTCAAGTGCACTATTTTTCTCCACAGCTCCACACTTACAATCAACACAACTGCATACTGCCCTAGCATCAAGTAGATCAATTTCATCCCATATAGCTTTCATGTTATTGAAATATGTCGCGATATTGTTCGAACCTTGTACAGTTTCCATTATTTGTTTTTGTAGCTCAAATAATTGTGCTAGGTTAGACTGTCCATATCTTTTCTCAAGTTGTTTCCACAAATCATGTGCAGATTTAGAGTGAATTACACTGGATCTAATTTCCTTGGTAAGAGAATTTAATAGCCAAGCAAATACCATATCATTACAGCTTATCCATAGATTGAAAAATTCAGAATTTTCCTTTGGCTTGACTAACGTCCCATCTATGAATCCAAGCTTTTTTTTAGCAGATAAGGAGACTAAAATGTATTTCCTCCATGATCCATATCCAGTCCCGTCAAAAGCAGAAAATACTAAAGCCATACCTGGCGAATCTGATGCATGAAGATAGTAGGGATGAATGTGATCAATCTTCGCCATTAATGGAGGAACAGAATCAGTAGAAACACTGGAACCAGAATCCTCAGTCAAAACCATACTCAACGAGAGAGAATCAAACAATTAATGAAATTTCTAGAAATTTCTATAAAAGAAATCGAAATTGGATCTAGTGAAATTGACTTGCTCTGATACCATGTAAAACTTGGAGAAGAAGAAATTCAGTTGAAGAATGATTTTTTATTCTACTTGAAAAATGAATTGTCTGTACAGTGTTTTAATATATACACATACTAGCCGACCTAACTACCAAGCACGTGCCCTCTTCAATTATCATGTGTGTACATAAATAAGCTAAGTTGGGTCTTCTGCATAAGAAGCTTCTAGAAATGAATCCTATGGTTGAGATCAAACACATCATTTAGTGAACAAAGGCTGTGATTAAAACACGTATCCCTGCTATTGTGTTGAAGAGGCAGCTTTGTTATCATCTGAGACATTATAATTACAATGCCCTAGCCGCCACAGCTTTCTCCAAACCAATACCAACGCTGTCAACATGAAGTCTATGCCTTCTGCCATTTACGTTACCGTCTTTTCCATCTTTTACTCTAATTTAGTAATGGGAGGCGCGCATCAATAAGCCACCCTCACCCTCCTCCTCCTCTTCTGTTAACACTAACGCCCCCAGTATGAGAATTCTTTTTTCTTTTCTTTTTTTTCCCCTTACTTTTATCATTTTATGTATCTCTCCACTTATGAGAATTCACTGTAAGTTATTTGATAAAGTTATTTCTTTAATCCTACAAATAAAAATATTCAAATAGAAAAAGAATTTCAACAACAAAACATTGTGGCAGAAATAAACTGCCACTATTTTTTTTTAAACACTAATACTATATTGTAGCGGTTATAAACCTCCACATAAATGTTTTTTAAAAAAAAATATTTGAATCATAATTTGGGGGTTTATAAACCCCACAATATCTTTGTTGAACCATTATGATCATATTGAGGGGGTTCATAAACCCTCGCAGTATTTTTTTTTGACACATCGAAATCATATTGCGAGAGTTTTAAACTATCACTAATTATCTTTCAAAACCCCTTCATAAATTTTTCTTAAAAAAATATTTAAATCATATTTTAGGGAGTTTTAAATCCCCACAATATCTTTTTTGAACCATTATGATCATATTGAGGGGGTTTATAAACCCTCGCAATATTTTTTCATTGACACATCGAAATCATATTGCGGGGTTTTAAACTAGTATTAATTATCTTTCAAACCCCCCACAAATTGAAAATTCATTTTGTGGCGGTTGTCATGGAGGTTTTAAAAATCTGCCGCAATAATGCTCGTGGCAAAGGTAACTGCGGCACTTCTAGAAACCGCCACAATTCTTTTTGAGGGAGTCAAAAACCGTCACAGTTTGACCAAAAAACTCCCACAAAGTAACTGTTTTCTTGTAGTATTATTAGTACCTTCAAGGTGTTTGTTCACATCTCTCATTAAAATGGGATTGAGTACTTATTTCTTGTCAATTTTTCCTTTTAATTATGAGTTTTGATCTGACAATAGAGATCAAGCTTCATTCGACACGAGAGCTAATTTCCTTGTTCAAACCTATTGAGAAATGCTTTTTTTGAGTCGAATATTTATCAGAAATAGCCTCTCTACCTCCACAGGGTAGAAGTAAGGTTTGCGTACTCATTATCCTCCCCTGATCCCACACTGTGGGAATGTATGTTGAAGTTGAATATTATGAGTTTTGATCTGGAAGGATTTTGGAATGGGTACTTGGATTATGAATGAAGATAAGCATAAGCCACGAGAAAAACCTTTTAAGATTTGCACATATATCCTCCATTAGAAGCAATAATCATTTACAGTTCTGAGATGAAGTTGGTAGACTTATCACAATGCATGAGAAGATTTGTGCTTGGTACTTATTTTCTGTGACAAATCAATGGTCTAAATCGAGACAGACGCATAATAATTACCCAAAAGGAATATAATCTAATTAAAGTTGTCCTTTCGCTGCACGCATTCTTGGATGAATTTGATACATGTATATCGCACGAGTACGAATGTTACGTTAATGAGTGTAAAAAAAAAAAAAAAAAGTTACTTTTCTATATATAACGCGAAAATTCTCCGCTACATCTTAACGTTAACTTTTGCGTTAAGGTATATAACACACGAATTTACTGCGATATACTAGTTTAGCGCCTGAAATCTGTGCGCTATACTCTGCTCCTTATTTGACTGACCGCTTACCTCCAACCATATCCCAATTTTCGAGGAAAAAAGAAAAAAATTTATTACCTACAGTAATTAGTTGCATTTAGTGCTAATATGAGAGGCTCTTAAATTAATTTTATCATTCATTTTCAGTTGATTTATTTTAGTTCAACTGATGAAGCCACTTATAACACTTCTAATTATATTTAATTAATTAGTTGCATTTACTACTGATAAAAGTAAATTCCTATTAATTTAATTTTAAATTCCTATATTAAGTTACTCATTCATTTTCGTTATTTATTTAATTATTTTGTATGATTGAAGGCTGCCATGCCAGCTTCCTCACTCAAATATCTGACTCAATGAATGAACAAGTTAAAACCAAAATCATCAATGGCACATCAGAGCCTGCAACATGTTGCTTAATAAATTTACAGAATTACCCTTTATCAATTATTCTGTTAGATCATTTTCTTTTCTTTTTTCTAATTTATATTTTATTTATTTATTTTTATTTCCATTTTAAACATCTGTTAATAGTATTAAAATTTCATCAACATAAAGACTTTATGGAATGTAATACTATCGATGTACATCTTTATTGTCTTTTCAGTAGATTAATCTTGGGTCTCTGGCAACCTAAATTGATGGTAATTGAAGGAAATTATACATTCTTGGAGAAATTAGAATTAGATGTAGGATTATTTAAAAGGTTAAAATTGATTAGGTAGTGATATTTGAAATACTAGTATAGTTTGTTTGGCCAAGCTTCTAAAATTGGTTATGTTGAAATTATTTTTCTCGGAAGTACTTTTTTAAGAAGTACTTTTAGTGAAAAATAATTTATATTTGATTAATTAATTTGAAAAGTATTTTTAAGAGTTAATTAGTGTTTGAAAAGTATTTCTAACTTCCATTTTTCTCAAAAATGCTTTTTAAGAGATAAAAAATTTTATGTTGAAAAATACATATATGCATGCATGTATGTGATATGTATACATTTATGGATGGAGTAATTGATATACTTGGCCTTTTTTCATTTTATGTGAATAAAAAGAAAAGAACATGTTTGGTTGGCATTCCCAATGTATGTATGAAAGGCAGAAGGCGGCAGAATTTTAAGAGTTATAGCGTACAGATTTTAGGCGCTAAACTAGTGAGTCCGAAACTTAAATGATAAGTTTTTGGACTTAAAATATGTTTCTACAGTTTTTAGAAAAAAAAGAAGTTATTATTCTATTTAAAATGCGGTATTATATTGTATTTTACTTTAACGAAATTTTAGCCGTTAAGTAAAGCGCACTATAATACTACGTTTACATAAAAGCATTATTATAGTGCGTTTTTCGAAAATTTTTATTTTGTGTCTCACACAACTGACACTAGTTGTGTGAGGCCTTTTTTTTGTCTCACAACTGTGTGGGTCCCGGAATTTGGTGAATCCAAATGTGTAAGATATGGATCCACAAATATATGAGATAAAAAGAGGTCTCACACAACTAAAATCTGCGTTTTCCACAATCTCGACTTTTCTTTCTCTGTCAACTTAATTTCAACAATTTGGTTGTTTCTTTGTGATTTCTCCTTTGTTTTCATCCTTCTCTTCAATGGGGCCCAGAGAAAAAACAAATAAAGCACACCGCCCTAACTCCTTAGTCACAAAGTAAAATCAGAACCAAGAGAGGGAAATGAAACCACCATTTCAAAACTTTGCTGTAGAACTAGATCTGTTCAATTTAGACTTGTTCAAGTGCTTTTGTTTAAGTTTTATTTTCCATAGTATTTTATTGACCAACAAGTCCAAAGGAGGAGGATTTTGAGAACTTCTGTGACCTATGTTGAATCCTAGGGTATCTCCAAAGGGAAAGAAAAGTGAGACTTGTATAGGAAAAGGCCAGAAGTAAGGTTGCAGAGAAAGAAAAGTCGAGATTGTAGAAAACGCATTATAATAATGCGTTTATGTAGCGCTTTACTTTGACGGTTAAAACTCTGTTACAATAAAACGCAATATAATATGGCGTTTTAGGTAGAAAAGTAACTTTTTTTTAAAATTGTAGAAACGTATTTTGAGTCCAAAAATTTGCCATTTAAGTTTCGGACTCCTAAACTAGTATATCGCAATAAATTCGTGCGCTATACCTTAACGGCAAAAGTTACCGTTAAGGTATAGCACGGAGAATTTCTGCGTTATATATAGAAAAGTAACTCTTTTTTTTTTACACTCATTAACGTAAGATTTGTCCAAAAAGACAATAAAAAAGTTCCGGGACGCATGAAAAATTTATTACTTTGGTAACAAATCAAATATACAAATCGTTTGAAATATGTGTAATTGTTATAAAACAATAAATGGAGAACAAGAGTATTGTAGATATGTGTACTCTTTTTTCTTCTCTAGAATTTTTTCCCACTGGGTTTTATTTTAGTTAAGGTTTTAACGAGGCACATTATCTGTTGAATAGACATCCAAGGGGGAGTGTTATAAATAGAATTTTATTTATGGTGAATGTCTATATTTAGAGAGATTCTAGGGTTCATTGCTTGGTGGCTAAGTCACCCTCTCCCTATAAATAGAGGGTTCTATTCCATTGTAATTCATCCCAAATCTATAAGAATTCTCTCCCTCTACTTTTCTCTGCAATACTCTTCTTCTTCTTTTATTGTTTTATAACGCGTTATCAACACGAGACTCTAACCAATTGAGTAGAAGCTTTGGGATTGAGCATAATGATTGTCAATTATTCCATGAACTTCCTTCATGATTAAATTCTGGATTTAAGGTAAGTGTTTTATCGTATTTTTCTCTTTTATTCTATACTTTGATTTTAAATACAAGCAAAGACAACAAAGTTTGATTATAACTCTAATAGAGTTTGTAAGAAATTACCACCTGAAGTGGTAAAATTTCTATACCTCGCCATGATCAAATTCATGTATGATTGTGGGCAAAGAATTGAAAACCCGTCCCATTGAATTTGCTCCATTCTCATTCCCTTAAGAGAATGTAATAGCAGTATGTGATAAGTCTGAAAGAAGACAAAATTATTACTATGAATGTATCAATGGATATGGACGTGGCAATAGATGAAATTATAATCGTCATCATTTGTGGTAATGAGAACAATAAGGATTCTCAAAATAATCTTTCACTCTGTTAAAAATATTTGTCATCGGTTTGACATGAGATTTTGTAAAGCACATATAGATGATTATGGTCCATTCATGATGTGAATGTGACAACATCTGATTTATGAATACATATTCATTCTTCAAAGAATATGAACGTGCTAGTGGTAGTGAATATACCGCACTCACCTATAAAAGGAGGTTTGAGATGATATAAGAAAATAATGTCATTATTATGGCATGAATGGTCATTGGTCACGTACCTATTGTACGCCAAAATATTTTGGTAATGTGATTATTAAAGAATAACAGTAATGCAAGAAACAGATCTTGCATATAATTTTGACCTTGACTATAATGGTATAACTTTCTCTTTAAAAGAGATATTCACCATATGGATGTTGATGAATATGTGGTAGTACAAAATTAATTGAGAGCTCTAGAAGAGCCAATTATACTATTTTAGAGAAACCCAATTAATTACCAATAAGGTATTGTGTTGTAGTAAGTCTCAAAGAAACTTATTCAGTTTTCAAAGTATACGCGAAAGCGGTCGATTATATTGAGACTATAAATAAAGGAAAGATTTAATATCTTCTATTACTACAACTTGTAGCGGGGTAATATGTATGTGAAAAGCTACCCGCTTTATTCTTCAATTTGTACTACATAAACAAAAGAATGCCACAATAAAGTAGAAGTTTATTGATATAAAAACTCATATCATAATAAACTTAAAGTTTATTGATAATTTCACATGTCATGGTGTAAATCTGAAGTTTATCAATATTGATAATTTATTCAGTTGGCATAATTGGTTTAGCCATGTTAATTCAAGTATGATGTGCAAAAAAAATAAAAGAGAATTCACATGGATAAATATTAAAGAACTAGAAAGTTCTTTACGAATTCTCTTACATTGCTTGTTCTCATTAATTAATAGACCAATTAAAATTGGGATTGAATGCTGGAAATATCAAAGGTGAATATGGGCCCATTCACCTGCCATGTATACCACATAAGATGCATCTATGAGATGGTTACATGTGAGATTATTAACCCGCAACCTGCTGTTTTGCGAGGTAACTTGCTCAATAATTTAATTTTGAGCATAATTTCCAGATTTTCTATTCAAGAAGTTCATCTTGATAAGTTGGTTTACATCACAGTTGATTTAGCAAAATGATTTATTAAGTGCCTCTACTTAATAGCTAAACAATTGCTTATGAGAACAAAGTTATCTATATCAGTTTGATATACGTTATATACGAAAGTATATTATTTTCTCCCCTCGCAAGTGGTTCAGGGTTAGGAACCAAATAATTCCATCTTATTATTATTGATGTGCGATGTATATTTTGATTAGCATCATAAAGCACAAAGATGGGTTCTCAAAGTTGAGGAAACAAGTTAGTTTTTCTAACATGAGGGGGAGACACGATAAACAGTTGAGAAAAAATTACGTGGAATGAATTATCATTTGTACATATAGATCCTCGAATAAGATAATATGAATTTGAAGTTCATAAAAAGATAATTCATTTGCAGTATATTGCAAGCATGCCAGACTCTTTTGCTGACCCAAAGAAAGTAACATATTTTCACTGCAAATGCTCCTATTAAGTCCTAGAAGGACAAAGTCTATGGTACGCTTAAAGCGTATAGACAAATCGATTTCAAATAAACTTCTTAATATTGAAGATGAGCAAATGATCAAAATGATCATAATAAGGAGGCAAGTGATCTAGAAGATCACATGACATAACACTTCATAAACTCTCAAGAGAGATTCAGGTACCTGAAAATATGAATGAAGAGATATCTATGTTATGTCTTTATGAAAAAATATTGAAACTGATATAAAATGTTCGTCGACGACATCTATGATACCGCTAAATATATATATATGAGGATCTTAAGTTTGGAGAAACAATTTCGAATAGAATTGGTTTCATATGAAAGACATGTAGTTTTGAACATGTAGTTCAAACACTTGAAAGCATAAAGTCAATGGTAAGTGCAATCAGTTTTCGATATCTTATAGTCTAGCATGATATGCATCTAAAGTCTATTATATGGCTTATATGACTTAACAATCCCTGAAAGATTTAAATTGCTTAAAGCATGTAGAATTCATGGTCATGAAGTACTACATCCTCAGTGCAATTTGTGCACAAATGTATCTTGCTATAACTATATGCATGATAATATGATTGTTTAACCAAAAAAAATAGAATTTCGGTTAAAACTAGAAATTAAGAAGAAAAATCGGGTTACTGATAATCAGGAGACGAAAAGAATATGAAATTTTTGAAGATAATAAAGCAGTAAATAAGTTCGTATTTCAATGTAATCTCAATGATATTTTGTGTGTTTACAAATGCTGAGACCTCCTCCTTTTATAGTTGATTTTTCTAGGAAAAGGTATAATGTCTTAGCCTTAAAGAGGCAATTATGAGCATTAAATGACATTAAATGAAACGTTACACAATCATTCCTAATCAATACTGATTCGCTAACGTATTTGACATTTAATACTGAATTTAGACTCCTTTATGTCATCAGATTCATATCTTCAATTCCTTCTGACCTCCTGGCTTTAATTAAGTTAAATAGATACGAGACTCGTATCATTTGAATAGCATCTCGTGCCTATTTAAGTTTCTTCTCCTCGTATCTGATATCTCCCGTGCCTCTTAATTGCTCATCATGTTTTGACCACTTGACCAGTCTACGTGTCATGCCACGTCATCTTCAATTATAAATTCAGTTTTTTTTTCCAATACATATAGTCCCCCCACTTTCCATTTATTTATCAATTAAATATTTGGGAAGTGGATCTTCACTAAAAAGGGAATTTTTGCCATAATCAATGCTATGACAGTGTCGACGCTTCAATTGTCTCTTCTATTTAATGCACCATATACGTGTCACATTCTCATTAGTTCTGCGATTTTGCAGCCTTTTTCTAAGGCTTTTTTAACTCCACTATTCACGAAGTGATAGTTCCCTTTATTATAGGCTTTCCATCATTACACTTCTTAATTATCGACGGTTGAGTTTATATATAAACTTGCCCCATTTTTCCTTTGTCTTCTTCTTCACAAGCTTTTTACCAAATTTTTTGCTATTTACTCTCGTTCACTTCTTCTTCAGTTCATATCTTCTCACTATGTCGTCTTCGAATCCTAACCCTAAAAGAGTTCCAATTCTTGATACTTTCCCCAATGCTCCTGCTAGATATAGAAGAGGTAAAGGAGGTGTGCTTCGTGGTACAGGGTCGGTTCGTGGTGGTACCTCTGGTTCTATCACTCCTTCTTCTAGTTCCGGCAATATCTCTAGAGACTCTCTTTCTAACAGATCCACTTCTAAGGGCAAAGAATTTTCTGAGTCTAACCAAGAGCCTCTGGTTGAAGAAATTATGCCAACAGATTTATCTTTCGAACATGACAAAGAATCCTTTCGTGACCAAGTGATTAAATTAGAGAGAGCTGATAAATATCCCTCTTTAATTACTGAACCTTTGATTCAAATTGTTCGAAGAGACTGTCGTTGGAGAGATGACACCCACATAGTTATTCCTACCCCACACCAAAGAATATCTTCTTATAGGGTTGACTTTTCTTTCGTTCACACTTATCCCTTTACTTTGGGATTTATTCCTGCTATTGATCCAGTCATACTTGATTTCTGTCGTTTTTTCAAAATTTGTTTGGCTCAAGTTGGTCCCCTCGTATGGAGAGCAGTAGCTTGTTTGAGGTATATGTCAACCAAAGCTGATGTTGACTTTACTTTTCCTCATCTAATTCATCTTTATCACCCCAAGATATTCCGCAATAGTGTTTTTACCTTAACTGCAAGAAGTAAGAGGGTTTTGGTTAACCCTGAAGATAATAACGACCGTGGCTGGTACACCCGGTTTATTGTTGTTCCCACAATTGATTTGGTGGGTGAATCAAACATTCCTTTTCCTGAGAAATGGAACTTTGCACGTAAGTATTTTCTTCCTTGCCGTATCTGCTTTCGTTATTTCAACTTCTCTTCTAATTTTATTATTATTCCTTTGCTTTTTTGTAGCAACCATGGGAGATGTGGAACCCGTTCCTAATTTCCGTGGTTGGGTAGATGCTGTCTTGAAAGCCGTGCCTATGGAGGCACGAACTTGGAAATCTATTTCCAACAAACATGGTTGGAAAGTGAAAACTCACGGTATACATCCCTTTTTGCTTCTCGTGTGTTAAATTCTTTTCCCCTCTTTTAACTTTTTATCCTTCTTATTGTCAGGATTTGCTATTCGAGGGATGTCGGCTGAAGTAGCTATCACCCTTCGAGCTTCTTCCAGTACTCCTCTTGCTTTGGAAAGAACACAAGCCACGCTGTCAAAGAGAAAAGTGGTTGAAGAGGATTCTGACGTTGATGAAGATGAAGATACCTCTTTGACAGCTCGTCCTAGAACCAGGAGGCGCATTGTTTCTGAGGATGAAACTGAAATCTCTCCCGCTCGTATCTCCGAACCCGTTACTATTACCTCCGATGAAGAAACCATTCCAAGGGACTCCCCTGAATCCACTCATCGCCTCTTTATTGAGGGCTTCGAAAGTGGTGAATTAGGTCCGGTTTTAGATGAAATTCCTCTTTCATCTTCCGTTCCTGTTCTTTCCGTTCCTCCTCCTCTAATTTCAAGTGTTTCCTTACCCACTTTGTCTTCCTGCCTCTTTGTCAATTTCTGCTCCCTTACCTGCCGACTCCTTCGACTACTACTATTTTCACCTCTTCTACCGTTCCTCCTTCTATAGTTCCCCCTTCCTCTGCTCATTATGCAGAAGAGGGTTCTAGTAGCAGAAGCATGGCTATGAGGAGTGTAACACTTGAGGTTCCTGCTAATAGCAGTCTTTTAAGGAAGTCTGGCAGAGCAGATGTTTGGCTTGAACCCTTAATTGGGGAATATTGAGAAAAAGAAGATGGACAGTGACAGTTGTCTAACTTTGATGAATGATATAGTTCACTGTACATTGAAGGTACTCTCCCTTTACTCTTTAATAAATTCTTTCTAAGGTACTCTCCCTTTACTCTTTAATAAATTCTTTCTTTTTAATTCTAACTTTCATGAGTTTTTTTTTTTAGGCTAACCTCATTGGTACGGAATTGATGGGAAGAATTTCCCTCTTAGAAAAGAAGGCTCGCGAGTCTGATCGGACTTTTCTTGAGGCTGAGAGGATAGCTAGAGAAGCCCAGCTTGAGGCAACCAATTGGAAAGAGCAGTTTAAAAATGCTCAGAAAAAGATAAAAGATTTGCAAGAGAATAAACGTGACCTGGAACAGCAAAAGAAAATTCTGACTTCTGAATTAGCGGGGGCCAAGGCTTCTTCTAGTAAAGCTGAGAAGGATAAAGAACGCCTTGAATGTTCTTTTTCAGAACAATTATCAAAGTCAAGCGAAGAGATTAGAGAACTTAAGGTATTGTTGAGCAAGAAAGAGGAGTACGCGGGAGAGCTAGTTCAAAACTTGTCCCAGGCTCAAGCTGACTTGCAAATTTCCTCTGATAAGGTTCGTGCCTTAGAGGATTCTCGTGCCTCCCTTGAAGACTACCCTTGATTCCACTTTGGCTGAAAATCAAATGTTAAAAAATGATCTTGCCTCGTGGGAAAGGGATTATGAGCTTCTTGAGGAGAACTTTAACACAGAGGTGAGCTGGGCCTTTCTAAACTCCCGCCGTGATGCCTTAACTGAGGCGAGTCAAGAAAACTTTGACTTAGAATCGGAATTGGCCAAGGTTTTGAAAACCATTGAAATGACTCAACAACCTCTTGACTTTCCTTCTCCAGCAGATGAAACTCCCGTGGCTGAGGAACCTTCAAATGAAGGAGCCGCTTCTGTTGAAGTTGAAAATGTTACAATTCCAGCTCCCGAGGGTGAAACTTCACTTATACAGTCCGTGGAAGCTGAAGTTCCCGTGACTACTTCAGAAATTGCTACCGTGCCTACAGCTGCTCCTGAAAATGAAGTTGACATTGCAACTTCAGAAGTTCCAACCCCTTTAGTGACAAGTTGAATATTTCACTCCTTTGTTGTTTTTTTTATTAATTGTTGGTTAAGTCCCCAGTTATCATAATGGCGCACTTGTAAAAATATTTTGCTTGACTAAGTTTTACTTAGTCTTTTTTAAGAAGTTTTCTTGGTACTTCAATATGTTCTATTCTTGCCTTTTTTTTTTTATCTATTTAGGACTTATAGAACAATTTAGCATTTTTAAACTTTGAAAATGCTTTATGATTCTTCTCATGACTTATTAACATGATGCTTATAAAAGAGGGCCCTTTTATATATCGACACTTAATGAAGAAGACGTCTCAACTTCATAATGGTGTTATAATACGATGAAAGATATAGGAATACACATGTTTTGTATGCCACAACTTTGACAAGTTTTTATTCATGAACTTGAACAAGCTTTTGAGTATTACATGTATTAAAGTACATCTATAACTTTCTCGTAACTGTTTTTCTTGTAACAGATTTTTACAAAGTAAATATAATTTAGACAAGGTTTTCCCTTATAACCTGTTTCAGTATATAGTCATGACCCCATCTCCATGTATTAGGAAGGGTTTGAGAGGTGACTCTATTGTTCTCATGAGTTTGTGAGGTGACTCTGTTGTTCTCATGGGAAAGAATACTATGATGTATGCTTATGCTGGGATTCTATAACCTCTGCTCGACACTTGTCTCTTGATTTATGCATCTATTTTCCGCACGTATCTGTTCTGTGTTCATTATACAGTCCCCCAAGTGTTTGAGCGGTGAAGTATGAAGCCTCGAGCACTTGTTTTTCCTCTTAACTTGGTCCTTTTCCTGAAACAGAAAAATTTGCGGGACTCGGTGGTTCGATTAGAGATGAAGACTGCCTAACCCGTGTGTATTTCCATCAGATTAATTGTAACCCTGGGCTGGGAATTTAAGAATATTCCATTTTGCCGTACAGGTCGTGACTCATCATTTGACACGAGTTAGGGTTTTTGCCTAGCATCTAAAATCATTAGTAAAATTATTATCGATTAAAAAATGAATTTTAACATAGAGATACCTGATCGTGGATACTTTTTTCAAAAGTAGTATCTTTTTAGATGAACTGCATTCCAATGTGAAGGAAACACCTTCCCGTCCATTGTTTCCAACACGTATGCTCCTTTTCCTGTAATATCTCGAACTCTGTAGGGTCCTTCCCATGTTGGACTCAGCTTTCCTGAATTAGCAGCCTTTGTAGATTGGAACACCTTTTTAAGCACGAAGTCCCCAATTTTAAAGAATCTGAGGCGTGCTTTCCTGTTATAATATCGTTCAATTACTTGCTTTTGTGTCGTCATTCTTATTAGTGCAGCTTCTCTTCTTCCCTCTAACAAATCAAGATTCACCCGCATCTCTTCATCATTTGATTCCTCCGTTGCTTGAACGTACCGTGTGCTTGGTTCTCCTATTTCTACTGGAATCAAAGCCTCCGCACCATAAACCATTGAAAATGGGGTTTCTCCCGTGCTTGTTTTTGTCGTTGTACGATAAGCCCATAATACCCCAGGTAATACCTCGGGCCAATTACCTTTCGAATCCTGCAACCTTTTCCTCAAGTTGTTGATGATAACCTTATTCGTGGATTCCGCTTGTCCATTCCCCACTGGATGATATGGTGTAGATGTTATCCTTTTAATCTGCCAACTTTGAAAAAATTCTGTGATTTGGGCTCCTATGAATTGTGGTCCATTATCACACACGATTTCCTTTGGTACCCCAAAACGGCATATTATGTTTCTCCAAATGAAGTCTTTAACTTCTTTCTCCCGCACCTGTTTAAATGTCCCTGCTTCTACCCATTTAGTGAAGTAATCTGTAAGCACAAGTAGAAACTTTACCTGACCTTTTGCTTGTGGCAATGGACCTACGATATCCATTCCCCATTTCATAAAGGGCCACGGAGCTATGACAGGGTGGAGTAACTCAGCTGGTCTATGCATATTATTGCCGTATCTTTGACATTTATCACATTTAGACACGAAATCGTTAGCTTCTTCTTCCATCTTGGGCCAATAATATCCTGCTCGAATCAATGTTTTTACTAGCGATCTCCCACCAGCGTGACTTCCGCAATGTCCTTCATGTATTTCCCTCATCACATATTCTGTTTGAGAAGGTCCGAGACACCTTACTAATGGTCCACCGAACATCTTTCGATAAAGATTCCCTTGATGCAAACAATAACGAGCAGCTTTCTTGCGAAGTGCATGAGCCTTTGTTTTGTCAATAGGCACGGTTCCATGCTGTAAAAAAGCAACAATTTCGTTTCTCCAATCCCATGTTAAATGATTAAAATTTACCTCATTCTTATCAGGTTCGAGAACGGAATGAAATAGATGTACCAGTGAAGTATTTGCATCATTTGTTACGTCTGCTGCAGACGCGAGGTTAGACAAAGCATCTGCTTCTGCATTCTCGTCTCTTGGGATCTGCATTACCTTCCAAGTTTGGAATTGTTTTATTAGCTCCCGTACCTTTTCAAGATATTCTTGCATTCGAGTTTCGCTGGCTGTATAAGTCCCTAGTATTTGATTAACCACAAGTTGAGAATCGCTCTTGATTATAATCTGTGATATGCCAAGTTCTCGTGCCAGTTCTAAACCTGCAATGACAGCTTCATACTCTGCTTCATTGTTAGTTATCGAATGACACTTTATAGCTTGTCTAATAGTTTCACCCGTGGGTGGTACGAGAACTATTCCTAAACCTGCGCCTTTTACGTTAGATGAACCATCAGTGAATAAAATCCAAGTCCCCGGGTTTGCACCATTAAAAACTTGTAATTTTTTTTCAGCTTCTAATTGCATCCCCTGACTGAAATCAGCTACGAAATCAGCTAATACCTGAGATTTTATAGCAGTCCTAGGTTGATAAGTGATGTCGTACTCACTTAATTCTATAGCCCATTTCGCTAATCTACCTGATAATTCATGTTTATGCAAAATGTTTCGTAATGGAAAAGCAGTAACCACAACAATGGGATGACATTGAAAGTAAGGTCTTAATTTTCTAGATGCCATAATCAAAGCAAGCGCTAATTTTTCTAGTTGCGGGTACCGTGTTTCTGCATCTAGCAAAGACTTGCTTACATAATAGATAGGAGATTGCTTACCTTGATCCTCCCGGACTAAAACAGCACTTACCGCAACTTCTGACACGACAAGATAGATGAGTAACTTCTCTCCTACCTTTGGTTTTGCCAACAACGGTGGATTTGACAAATATACTTTCAGATTCTTAAGTGCTTGTTGACAATCTTCGTTCCATTCAAAATGATCCTGTTTCTTTAAGGCTGAGAAAAATTTGAAGCATTTTTCTGAAGACTTGGAAATGAATCTCCCCAGAGCTGCAATTCTCCCAGTTAGTCTTTGAACTTCTTTTTTACTCGTAAGTACATCTGGAATTTCTTCAATGGCCTTAATCTGTGCAGGATTCACTTCAATTCCACGGTTAGAAACAAGAAAACCTAAAAATTTTCCTGATGCCACTCCAAATGCACATTTTTCTGGATTCAACTTCATATTATATTTTCGCAAAATTTTAAACGTATCAGATAAGTGCGATATATGATCTTCTGAATGTTGAGTTTTAACTAGCATATCATCTATGTATACTTCCATGGTTTTACCTAAATGTTCTTGAAACATTTGGGTGACCAACCTTTGATACGTTGCACCTGCATTCTTAAGACCGAAAGGCATTACCTTATAACAATAAGTTCCCCTATCTGTTATAAAAGAAGTTTTTTCTTCATCACCTGGATCCATCTTGATTTGATTATAGCCTGAATATGCATAAAACTTAATAGTTCATGCCCTGCAGTAGCATCAATTAACTGATCTATGTGGGGCAAAGGAAAAGAATCTTTTGGACAGGCTTTATTAAGGTCTGTGTAATCTACAGAGACTCGCCACTTACCGTTCTTCTTAGGAACCACAACACTATTAGCTAACCAGTTAGGATACTTTACCTCGCGAATCGAACCAATTTTTAGCAACTTTTGAACTTCCTCTTGAATCACCATATTTTTGAAAGTTCCTTGTTTTCTTTTCTTTTGCTTGATGGGAGGATACGATGGATCTTCATTTAGTTTATGAGTCATCACCTCCGGTGGTATACCTGTCATGTCTGTATGGGACCAAGCAAAACAGTCTGCATTAGCTTTTAAAAATTCAATTAACTTACGTTTTACCTCCGGGCTAAGATTAGCTCCTATGTACACTTTTCTCTCGGGCCAATGTATAAATAACACCACAGCCTCTAGCTCTTCTATCGTTGTTTTGATGTTATCATTCTCCTCTGGTTCTTGAATGGTATCAGGTCTTGAATCCAGATCTGTTTGCTTCTGCTCAGGTGAGGTTGTTTCCATGTTACCCTCACCTAAATTCTGTAATTGCTATTTGTCTCCACCATTAACAATTGAATCTGCAACGGAATTGATGCTCCTAGATGTTTGTTGATCACCTCTGATTTGGCATATTCCATATCTACTATCTGAAATTTAGTTTCTTTAACAACACCTGCAGCAAAAGTTGTTAGAACTACCTCTCCTTTTGTTACTACACTTGAATTGTCGAACCCGGACAAGGTATGCGCCTTTGGTATCATTTTGTCTTCAGCTTGCATTTCACGTATACCCTTAGTAGTATAATATTTACGGAACTTCCTGGATCAATCAAAACTCGCTTTACATTAGTGTCATGTACAAGTAAAGATATTACCAGTGCATCGTTGTAGGGGGTGATTACTCCTTCTGTATCTGCATCATCAAATGTGATACTTTCATCTTCTAAGATCTGTCGCACTCGCTTCCCGTGCGTGATTGTTACTTTGGAAACTTTATTTTAAGCCGTATATGTTACTCCATAAATATCCTCTCCCCCACTTATAACATTCACGGTTCTCTTGCGTGATGGGGGCTTTGGTGGTTCTTGCCTATTTTTCATATAGGCTTGCTTACCTTTCTCACTAAATAACTCAGTGAGATACCCTTGTTTCAATAGATGGTCCACTTCACTTTGCAAGAATCTACATTCTGAAGTCTTATGCCCGTGATCATTGTGAAATTCGCACCAATGATCTGGATTGCGCTTATTTGGATTTGACCGCATCTCTTTTGGCCACCGTACCTTATCTCCCATGCTCCTCAAAACAGCTACGAGCTCGGAGGTAGTGACGTTGAAATTATATCCACCAAATCTTGCCTTCAAACTTCCATCATCATCTCGTGACCCGCGTGTGTTTCAATCATTCCCAAACCTTGATGAGGAGCCTGATTCCCTGTTCCTAGGTCTGTGATCGTACCTTTGATTATCTTGTCTTGACCGTGAGTCCTTTCCCGCAGGTCCCATGTATGGCTCGTACCTGTTTTTACCGGATCTCTTTTCATTTTCAACACGCCTTGAGCTTACCTTTTCTTCTGTTTTATGTCGTAAAATAATGTCTTCTTCAATCCTCATCTTCATGTTGTATCTGTTGTAGACATCATTCCACGTTGTTGCTGGGAATTCTCGAAGGCTTTCTTTGAGTCGCCTCGTGGCTTCTGAACTCTTCTCATTTAAATTACTAGCAAAGGCTATGGCTGCCCAATTGTCAGGTACTCGTGGCAGCGTCATTCTTTCCCATTGAAATCTATCTACGAACTCTCTAAGCAACTCTGAGTCTCCTTGCTTGATTTTGAAGATATCTTCCATTCGTTTTTCAACTTTTTGAGCTCCCGAGTGTGCTTTGATAAATAAATCTGCAAGCTCAGCAAACGAATTTATAGAATTTTCAGGTAAAAGAGAATATCATGTTAGGGCTCCTTTAGTGAGTGTTTCACCGAATTTTTTGACCAAGACCAACTCGATTTCTTGCTTAGTCAAATCATTGCCCTTGACACCTGTTGTGAATGCAGTAACGTGATCTCGTGGGTCTGGTGTACCATCATACTTTGGAATATCAGGCATCTTAAACTTCTTTGGAATTGGAAGGGGAGCAGCGCTTGGCTTCCATGGTTGTTGGGAATATTTATCTATATCCACACCCTTGATCACGGGCGGTACTCCAGGTATTTGCTCTATGCATTCATTTTGCTCCTTAAGCTGTTTCTGCAAAGTTAGTACTAGACTTTGTGAATCGGAATTAACTGGATTACCTGGGTCTCTCTCTTGTGTTTCACTAGGGGTTCCACCGCTGCCAGAATTAATCAATCCTGAACGAGGATTCTCCAAAGTGTTGTTGTTTGGAGCAGATGTGGGTGGGACAGCAGGCAATTGGCGAACAAAAGCTTGGAGAGCGTTATTGACTTGAGAGGCAATAAGTTTTTGTAGAGACTCATTCATGGTTTCAACGTTTTCGAATTGAGCCTGTCCATCTGTATAAGATCCATCAGGAGTGCCTTCACGAGATCGTCGTGGAGAGCCTCGTGGAGAGCCTTGTGGGGAATCTCCCTGAAGTTGTTGGACTGTCTGAATTTCTGGGTTTCCTTGAATGTTGTCATTGTTGTTCGACATGATTGATGCAATCAAGAAAATTAGATTGAGATATGCTTAATTATCAGATTCCCGGTAACGGAACCAATTTGTTTAACCAAAAAATAGAATTTCGGTTAAAACTAGAAATTAAGAGAAAAAATCGGGTTACTGATAATCAGGAGACGAAAAGAATAAGGAATTTTTGAGAATAATAAGGCAGTAAATAAGTTTGTATTTCAATGTAATCTCAATGATATTTCGTGTGTTTACAAATGCTGAGATCTCCTCCTTTTATAGTTGATTTTTCTAGGAAAAGGTATAATGTCTCAGTTTTAAAGAGGCAATTATGAGCATTAAATGACATTAAATGAAACGTTACACAATCATTCCTATTCAATGTTGATTCGCTAACGTATTTGACATTTAATACCGAATTTAGACTCCTTTATGCTATCAGATTCATATCTTCAATTCCTTCTGACCTCCTGGCTTTAATTAAGTTAAATGGATACGAGACTCGTATCATTTGAATAGCATCTCGTGCCTATTTAACTCTCTTCTCTTCGTATCTGATATCGCCCGTGCCTCTCAATTGATCATCATGTTCTGACCATTTGACCAGTCCACGTATCATGCCACGTCACCTTCAATATAAATTCAGTTTTTTCCCAATACAGTAAGGATTTTAACCAAATAGGTTAAGATGAGTAGATACCTTTTCCGAGCCTTTTTATCCTATTTACCTTGTATCTTTCTAAGCCAAGAGTCTACCGGAAACAACCTCACTTTCTTTAGGTAGGCATGCATAACTAAAGATTATGTACACACGACCCATCCCAAACCCCACATATGAGATTGCATTGGGTTTGTCATTGCTGTTGTTGTAGGTTAAGATGTGTAGATGACCTACAAAATAGAGTAGTACTGTCTGTAGTAATCCTTATCTGCTAGGCTAAAGATGCAGTAAATAAATTGCTATAACCATAAATTAATTATACCATCGGTGTATTTAGTTAACTCCATTTAAAATATGCCAATGGTGACACAATTAAAGTTGTTTCTATCTTTATGTACTTGGTTGCATCCGTGAGTACCTTGTATTTCATGCATTCCTTTAAGATTTGTAATAAAATATTTGTAATATGACTTGCTTTCTTGGTAGACAGTGAGACTTTTCTGTACCATGTTTGTCTTGTAATGTGAAAAACAATAAACTCTCAGATGGTTACTCTTTAATTTTGCGTCTTCTCTTTCTCTTTGCTGTTTCACTTGTCTAGATATACCAATATGGATATGTCTTTAAAAGGAGCTTCAGAGTTTTGCTAAATTTCGTGATGAACTATTGGAGGTGTTGCTAGTAGTAAGATTGCACATCCTTACAAATAAGAAGAAAAGAAAGAATAGAAAAGTTCTTTTTCTTTCTACTCTATACTTATTTTCCTTTAAAAAAAAAATTGGGGGAAAGGCGGAACGGGATTACAAGGTGGAGAATAAACTCTCACCAACAAGGTGAAAGTTAAGGCAGCCAACCAACTAAGCTCTATACTTTCATGGCCAAAGGTATATTAAAAAAAACTCAAATTTGGTGCTTGCAATTACGGGTTTTCATACGTATTTTTTGTAGTTAGTGTAAAAAATATTGGGCTCAATTGAATCTATTGGAACTACATTACATCGCCTCCATATGTCTTCTTTGTGCATTTGTCATTGGAGCTAATGAATGGAAGAAGCTATTAGCTAGCTGGCGATGTGGGATTTTACTATAAGTACCATAGAAAATGGCTAAAGTGTTAGTGGCCTCTGCTATGTTGCTCATTTATGTTCTGATGCTGTAAAAAACATAAAACGTGTTTCATGGTTGAAGATTAGAAGGATGTTAAAGGGGGGTGTCTTCTGAAATTGAAATAAATTGCATCAGACCATCCGGGATGATTCAAAGCCTCCTTCACTGTTTTGGGTACGGAGATGGAGTCTAGAGAAGCAATCATTGATCTAGCCGTAGAGGATAAGTGGTCATAGGAAACAAAGTTAGCAACAGAATATGTCGATTTGCAAGTACATATACCTTCGCGAAGAGCAATAGGAAGATCAAGGTTATCTGGAGGATCAGACAAAGGAGGATCAGATGATGTAGGAACTAGTGCGGGACATGTATCATTTGCCTCTTGTCTCCGCGATTAAACTTGAACAATTGGAGGTCTTGCTAACACAGTTGGAGCAGGTACTGAAGGCATAATAGTCGATTGGTGCTCAACAGAAGAACTAGGAGATCGAAGAGTATCATCTGATTGTTCTGTCAAAGTACGGGTAACCTGATATACTAGCCACTCATCTTCCTCCCCCTGGCTTGTAGAAATGGGAGGTACATAGAAGAATGGTGTAGTATCTGAAAATACCACATCAGTTGACACTAAATATTTTCCAAGCTCCGTAGAGTAACATCGATACCCCTTCTGAAGGCGAGAATAGCCCAGGAAAATACACTTCACAGCCTTGGGATCCAACTTGGTAAGAGATGGTCGAACATCTCGAACATAACATGTGCTTCCAAACACCTTAGGTTCCACAAAAAATAATAACTTGTTCGGAAAAAGAACACTATAAGGCACATTACCATCGAGTACTCTAGATGGCATGCGATTAATCAGAAAACAAGCCGTAGAAACCGCATCAGCCCAGAACTGTTCTGGAAGCTTCATTTGGAACAAAGTGCTCGAGCTGTCTCAAGTAGATGCCTATTCTTCCTCTCAGCAACTCCATTTTGAGAGGGTGTATCAACACATGAAGACTGATGTAATATACCATGTTGTCTCATGTAGGATTGAAATAACTCGGACATGTATTCTTTAGCGTTATCACTCCTTACAGTACGCACTGAAACATTGAATTGAGTTTTGACTTCAACACAAAAGGCAGAAAAATGAGTAAACACTTCAGAGTGGTTCTTCATAAAGTAAATCTAAGTCATTCGAGAAAAATCATCTACAAAAGTGACAACATACTTATGCCCACTTTTAGAACAACCGGACATGGTCCCAAACATCAGAATGGACTAACTCAAAAGCTGACCCAGCTCGCTTATTAACCCTTGGACTTAACGAGATGTGATGGTGTTTTACAAATTGACATGACTCACAATCCAATGATGAAATATTCTGAAACTGAGAACAGAGCTTCTTTAACAAAGGCAAAGAGGGATGTCCAAGTCGACAATGTGCTTCAAAAGGAGACACGATACTAGAGCATGCAACAAACCGTGGCTCCCATTCGTCAAGGTTGTAGAGATCACCAGATATATATCCTTTACCAATAACCTGCATCGTCGTAAGATCTAGAAACAAAAAATGATCGGGAAAGAATGCAACACAACAATTAAGGTCTTTGATAATTTTACTAACAGAAATTAAGTTAAAGGCCAAGTTTGGTAGACTTAATACAGATGACAGGGTAATAGAGGAAGTTGGTTTAACAGTCCCAGATCCAACACTGCTACAAGTTGATCCATCAGCTACAATAACCGGAGATGGTGCTTTATGTGAGCGAAAGCTAGAAAAAATATATTTGGATTACCTGTCATGTGATTTGTGGCACCTGAATCGATCGCCCATTTATTGGAAGAGGTGATAAGACATGTTTTATATGACCTATCAAAGGCAGTAACTGAAGAAGATTCCTTAACTGATTTATGATACTGAAGGAATTTTAGAAACTCATCCGAAACCAAGATTGTTGGACTAGGAGTTGTTGCATTATTATTCTTTACCATTATTTTTTTCTTTCAATAACAAAATTATTAAACTAACATAGGTCCCCAAAGCTAAAAGATACCCAAACAGATCCTGGTAGATATGAAATCAACAACTTATTGAATAAGATTCAACTTTAATAATCCACTCAACCAAATCGAGAACTAAACGAATTTGTCACCAACTCAAACAAAATCAGAGACCAACAAAGTTTCTGATAAGGAAAGACCCAACAGACAATATCAAGTCACTAATCGATCACCACAGTGAGTCAAAAATAAAGAGCAAGCTTCTCACACAGGCAGCCTCCAAGAAAAATACCACAGAATTAAAGAAATCGAATAACCAATAAATCAAACTCAAACCTGATCAAACAAAGTGAGAATAAGATCTGGTCTAAGGTTCTTCTTTGCTAAAATGTGGTTCTATGATCAGAACCACCACAAGTCAACTGGAAATGTCAAAAAGACCTCAGATTAGCTTCCGGCCAAGGAATTTCTGGCTGCGAATTCGACTCAAATCCGACGAGCAGTAGACCAGCTCTGATACCATGTAAAGTAGAGAGACAATAGATAAATCTCTCTTGTATTGTATTCAAGAAGTAACAAGTATATATACAAGTACATAGAGCCCTAACTATGAAAATAAAAAAGGAAACCCTAAAAATCTGTTGTGAATCCCTATAATTATGCTAGCTATGTATACTACATAAGTTTATGTCTACATTCATTAACAACTGGATTAGTGGGAGTCAGATGGGGGACTTTACATAGTCATATACTCCAGTTGGTTGTTGCATTCTCTTTCCTAGGCGTGAAGTAGTTGCACGTCAAGAAACTGCATGTCTGGTGTAAATGAAGGCAGTCACTGTGTAGTAGCCCAGAAAAGAGCAATAACTCTTGTACACTGACGGTGTAAGGTTTTTAACCAAATAGGTTAAGATGAGTAGATACCTTCCCCGAGCCTTTTTATCCTCTTTACCTTTGTCTCTTTTTTGAGCCAAGGGTCTACCGGAAATAGCCTCTTTACTTTCTTTAGGCAGGGATAATTAAGGACTACGTACACACTACCTTCCCCAAACCCCACATATGAGATTTCACGGGTTTGTTGTTGCTGTTGTTGTAGGTTAAGATGAGTAGATGACCTACAAAATAGAGTAGTACTGTCTATAGTAATTCTTATCTGCGAGCCCAAAGATGCAGTAAGTAACCTGCTATAACCATAAATTAATTATACCATCGGTGTATTTAAGTTAACTCCATTATTAAAATATGCCAATGGTGACACAATTAAAGTTGTTTCTATCTTTATGTACTTGGTAGCACCAGTGATTACCCTATATTTCATGCATTCCTTTAAGATTTGTAATAAAATATTTGTAATATGACTTGCTTTCTTGGTAGACAGTGAGCCTTTTCTGTACCATGTTTGTCTTGTAATGTGAAAAACAATAAACTCTCAGATGGATGCTCTTTAGTTTTGCTAAATTTCGTGATGAGCTATTGGAGGTGTTGCTAGTGGTATGATTGCACATCCTTACCCATAAGAAGAAAAGAAAGAATAGAAAAGTTCTTTTTCTTTCAACTCTATACTTATTTTCCTTTAAAAAAATTTTGGGGGTAAGGAAAAGGGAAAGGCGGAATGGGATTACAAGGTGGAGAATCAAACTCTCACTAATAAGGTGAAAGTTCAGGCAGCCAACCAACTTTCATGATCAAAGGTATATTAAAAAAAAAAAAAAATTGATGCTTTCAATCTTTATGTTCCCGTCTATATATTGCACTTTTGCAATTACGGGTTTTCATATGTATTTTTTATGCTTAGTGTAAAAAATATTGGGCTCGGTTGAATCTATTGGAGCTACATTACATCGCCTCCATATGTCTTATTCGTGCATTTGTCATTGGAGCCAGAGGCGGAACCAGGTTTTCAAGCTTATGGGTTCGAGATTCGAATCGTTTTAAGTTAATGGGTTCCAAATTAATAGTTTATACATATTGAATGAATCTTTTAAGACAAATACATGATTTGAATCAAAGCTACTGGGTTCGGCCGAACCTCCTCCTGACACTCCGCCCCTGATTGGAGCTAGTGAATGGAAGAAGCTATTAGCTAGCTGACGATGTGGGATTTTACTATAAGTACTATATATGCTGTTGAACGAAGTAGCAGTTATGTGATCAACTGCATATGCCAGAGGTCCAACACGTATTTAGGAAGCGAAACGGCGTCATGAATGGTTTGCCACGTTTACTACCAACATCAGGATGATTTTCTTTTTTTTTCTTGTGAAATTAATCCCCCAACTCTTATATTATTGCGCACTTATTGTTGGACTCACAGAGAACTCTAACTTTACGTTCAATTCTCTCCTTGTAATAATTAAGTTTCTGCTTTCAATAAAAATGCATGTTATTAGCAAAAAATATCACCTAGTACATGATTAGCCCGGCAAGAAGTGAATGCAAGAATGTCAGCCTTATCAATTTAATCCGGTAAACGCTCATATAAATTGTATTTTTAGTGGCTGATAAAAACTTATATGACAGATTTAATTGAATTTAATATTTTCAGACAAAGAACATAAATATATGCGTAAAAATCCACTAAATTCAATAAACATTAAATTTTGAGCCCATTTTTAAAAGACCAATGAGTTCCGTGTTGAAAACGTTAAAAGTTGAATATAATCTAGGGGGTGACAAATGGGCGGATCAGGTCGGATATGAGACGGATCGAAAATGGCTAATGAAAAATGGATAAATGATTCGACCCGACCCGACCCGACCCGACCCATATTTAATACGGATAAAAAATGGTTAATCGGCGGATAATATGGGTAACCATATTATCCATGGCTTCATGAATATGATCACTTTTGAAGAATTCCTAGTCTCCTAAACTTGCGGAATACCCAATTTGAGGTTTTATAAATATAAAAGTTAAAGTCATTAGTTATCCATTGGTTATTCATTTTCTAAATGAATAATATGCATTTTGACCCGTTTTTAAAAAGTTCATTATCCAATCCATTTTTTAGAAGATAATATATGTGGTTAACTATTTTCTTTTAACCATTTTGCCGCCCCTAATATAATCTATCAAACTTGAATTTTAAATCCTCCTCCTCACATACTATTATATACCTAATTGAAGTAGTCTATTTCATACCAGAGAAGTATATATATGAATAAGGATTAAATTTACTTTCCCACTTAGCTACTCTATGTTACGGGTATACATAGGTCTTCTATAATTCAGTACATAAAGGGCTATTTTTTGGTTTTCTCCAACCATTAACAAATAGTTTTAGATAATAGATGCGTTACAACTTACAGGTACTTCCACAGCTTCATAATTTTGCAATGTATGATAGTTCTTTCGTTCTGCTGTGAAATCTATTCAAATTATTGGAGTGTTTGTCGTAGATAAATATCAATAGACTTGATTTTTTTATTTTTTTTATTTTTAGGTAAGGAAGACATTTATTAAAAAACACTAAGCGTCTTTATTTGTATTTCCCTTGTTGATTTATTAACAGTAACTTAGAAATGGTTAGTTGATAAACGGGTTGTAAATCAATACATCAAGGATTTTTAGCATTATAAAAATATAAAATTCTTTTAGGGGGTGATTACACTAGAAACCTTACACCAACTTGCAAGAATACTTTTCTCATCCAACTGTATACACGTAGGCTTTTAGTATATTCACAGTTAGACTGATAAAACAAATTGCTAATGTTGGCAAGTAAGTTATTCCCTGATAAGTTATGCGACTTTAGTTTTGATGATTTGTCAAACTTTATGAAAGAACCAGATAAGAAACCTCATACAATTAGTTTCCTTGCGCACAATGTAACTACTCAGATGTACGGTTTAATTCTAAAGGAAATCAGATAAGTGAACAGCAGAGGGAACAAATATGATCAGTTCCTCAGGTCATCGTACAAGTCAACTCTACAATTATTAAAGCTGTTGCATATACCCGCAACAGTACAGCAGCACTGTACTTGCAATGTTGAAGCTTGCTAGGGATCGGACACTCCCTTGCATCGTCTCTCATGACCTCACACATATATTATCAACATGATACAAGGTTTTGACTCAACACTTGCAAAACCTATGAGGAAGGCTCGAACACATATATTTCGACAAAGCCACTGGATCTTCTTCAAACGGATCTGTGTGGACCTATGAGGATACCTAGCAGAGGAGGAAAGAAGTACATCTTTGTAATTGTTGATGACTACTCCATGTTTACATGGTCTTTATTTTTGAGGACCAAGGATGAAACCTTTCCAGTATTTGTTACCTTTGTGAAGCAGATTCAAGTGAAGATAGGCTATAATGTTGTGAGTATCATATCTGAATCTGACAATGCCAAGTTTGATGAATTCCGTGCTGAAAATGGTATGAGTCATAATTTTTCTGCTCCCAAAACACCTCAAGAAAATGGCGTTGTGGAGAGGAAAAATAGGACTTTCGAAGATATGGCTAGGACAATGTTGATTGACAGTGGTGTGCGAAAGAGTTCGTGGGCTGAAGCAGTAAACACTGCATGTTACTTGATTAACAGGTGCATGATCCGGTCCCTGCTTGACAAGACTCCTTATGAACCGCTTAATGGGATAAAACCAAAGCTGACTTACGTAAGAGGGTTTGGATGAAAATGCATTGTTTTCAACAATGGTAAGGAAGCATTGGGAAAATTTGATGCAAAAAGTGATCAAGGAATATTTCTTGGTTACTCTTCTCAAAACACATACAAAGTCTACAACAAAAGGACTCAGTGTGTAGAGGAAAGTGTACGTGGATCTTCGATGAATCTCACCACTCAAGTGGGAAGGATTCACATGATAAGGATGATAAAGATGGATATTTATCAAAGGTCCCTGGAGAGGTTATAGATATGGAAAATGGGAAGGCTGATCTAATGAGTCATGTCAAGGAGAGTGAAGAAGAAGATGAAGCAGAACTTCCAGCTGAGTCGGAGGAACCTGGTCCCCCTATCACCGCAATTGAAGTAGAGCATAAGGTTGTTGATGTTGCATTAGGTACTCCTAATGCAGGACAAAAAAGTGGAATTCATACTTCTGTTATTGCCAATGATGGGTCAAATACCGTGGAACCTGGTCCCACGCGTTCTAAAACTCAAGTATCTAACTGGAAGCACAGAAGTTCACATCCTCTTCAAAATGTGATTACTCCTTTGACTCTGGTATTCAAACCAGATCTAAGACAAGAAATATGTTTGCTTTCTTAGCCTTCTTATCTCAAATTGAGCCTAAAAATATAAAGGAAGCATTTAAAGATGCTGATTGGATTGCTGCTATGCAAGAAGAGCTTCATCAGTTCGAGAGAAACAAAGTCTGGCACCTGGTTCCCATCCCTTAGATAGAATAGTGATTAGAACTAGGCGGGTGTTCAGAAACAAACTTGATGAGTTTGGTAATACAATAAGAAACAAAGCCAGACTGGTGGTCCAACGCTACAATAGAGAAGAAAGGATCGACTATGATGAAACTTTTGCTCATGTTGCTCGAATGAAAGCCATCAGAATTCTCATAGTTTTTGCATCTCATATGGAATTCAAATTTTTTCAAATGGATGTTAAAAGTGCATTTCTAAATGGATATTTGAAGGAGGAAGTCTTTCTAAAGCAACCACCTGGGTTTGTAAAAATTTTCTAGGGTCATACTTGATCTCATGGGATACAAAAAAATAAAACTTTGTGGCTCTCTCTACTGCAGAAGCTGAATATGTGGAGCTGCTTCCTGTTGTGCCCAACTGATGTGGATCAAGCAACAACTAGAAGACTTTGGTGTATTTTCAAATTGTGTGCCATTATTGTGTGATGACACAAGTGCTCTCAATATGGCAAAGAACCCAGTTCAGCATAAGAGGACAAAGCACATTGATGTGCGACATCACTTCTTTAGGGTATAATGTTGAAAAGGGACTTATTTGAATGAAGTTCTGCAAAACGGAGGACCAGGTATCAGATATCTTCACCAAAGCACTGAGCATAGAAAAATTTGAAAGAAATCGTCTGGAGTAGGGGTTGATCAAGCTGAACTGAGAACCTGGTTCCTTGATGATTGGCTATGGAAGGATAGTAGGGTAAAATTCTAAAGAGTTTTTCTGGCGATTCCTAACTCAATTATATACGTTACAGGTAGACACGCATTGCAAATCACAACAAATAAGTGCCAAATGACATTGCAAGTATTTGAAAGTTGATGCACATATTTTCAAAATTTGTCAAAGAACCTGGTTCTTATAACTCAAGTTAGTAGTTCCGTTTTCACTTATATGCATTTTGAACTGCTAGAGTGCCATGTCGTTATTTGTTCTTGCCTCTTCTAATACCCTTACAGCCCAAACGTTGTATCAATTACAAATCAACCCGACTACCCGTCTCCTCCCTCACACTCATTTGTTACCGGTCCCCCCTTCCATTTTATATACCCAAATGTCAGTCTCTCTCCTCACTTTCTACATCAAACACAATCTCACTTCCCAAACCCTTTTCTTCTTGTCTTCTTGCTCTCAAAATCGACGATGACTCAACCATATAATCTATCACCCAAAGTCACTAAAGAAAACCCTTCTTTGTCTCCGTCTAACTAGGCATCCCTTTCTGTATATGAGCCAACAACCTCACAAACAAAAGCACCAATTTCCAACCAACCCAAAACCATAGTTCCCTCTCCTTCACCTTCTGGTTCTAGTCCCCATCGCAGTCGTAAGAGTCAAAAAACTTTGTTGCGTCTCTATCTCTCTGCTCGTATTGACAAGGTGTCCGAGCAAATTAAACACCAAAGAAATTGTGGAAGGGGATGAGGGATTTGAGGTCTCATGTCAGCATATAGTGACAGTGGAAGTCCGTGTGAACGAAGAGTTGGGTTCCCATCTTGCTCAGGGGTCACATTCATCAGAAATTTCTGAGGTTCAAAGTTCTGAAAGGGTTGTGTCTGCTTCAGGTAATCGTTCATCTTCTCCTCTTGATACAGAAGTTTTAGGTACTGAGGGTGACAGGGATGGGAGTGATGTACTTAAAGCAGGCTCTGCTGCTTTTGAAAAAGAGCCTGCTGCTGTGGAGAAGTTGGTTTGGGAATCTTTTATTGATGATTTTGGAGTAGAGACTCAAGGGAAACAACGGAGTCAGGGGTGAAGAACAGGGTTAAGGGGACCAGGTGCGTGAAGGGAAACAAGCACTTGTGAGTACTACAAGGTTAACTATAGAGGCCCTGGTCCCTCTACCCTAGAGGAGTTCTTTGCTCATACTTGGGATGCAATGTGTAGCTTCACAAGACATCCCCTGGATAATCCTGACACTACCACTTTTGACCATTGTGTTATAGCTTTGTTGGTGTTGTTTACCGTGAAATGAAGTGTGTGTCTGAGGGTAATTCTAGAGAGAGTGATGAATTAATGATTTGTCAGTGCTAAGCATTATCACTGATAGGAGTGGGGGAAAAGGTACAAAGGATTCTGTTCCAAAACTCCCCACCACTAGAGAGCAGAAAAAGGCTGCACTTGACAGTGCTTCAAAAGAAAATAAGGAGAATAATAAGAGAAGAAGGCTTGTGAAAAGTCGGCAAATTAATGAGGGGGATGTACCTCCTACTAATGTAGTGGAGGTGGAAGATGAGGAACCTATTCAGGAACCCGCTCCTCTTGTTAGAAAGAGCTCAAAGAAAGCAATCTCTATGAAGCCGGAGAAGGTTCTATTTGCAAAGGATGATGAAGTAGAGGAGGAAGGACAAGTGGAGAGGGAGAGAGTAGAAAGAAGAAGCCCCTCGGTAAGAGGCATAGTACTAGTGAGGAACCTAGTTCCTCCAAAAAGCCAAGGATAGAATTATCTGAGTTGGAGAGGAGGGCAAAACTAAAGAAGCAAAAGGTTATGTGGGGTAGAGTGTGACTCTGAGATCCTTGACCAACCAGGCATGATGCAGTTGGTAAAAATTATTGAATTCCAGAAATGGACCCATCTCTTCAACATCAGCAGTCCAAAAGTTTATGAAAATGAGGTTAGAAACTTTTATGTTGAACAGTTTGTTGTAGATGGGGACACAATCTGTCTGAAGGTGAATGGTACGGACTTTGTGATGCTTGAGGCTCTTCTTGGTGCGATTCTTGTTGTGCCTACTGTTGGGCTGTCAACTATTGAGAGAACATGTTCCATTGATTTTAAAAATTGATCATCAAGAAGTAAGTTGTTCAGACGGGGGAAAGAGTGCATAAGAAGGCACTTCTGCTAGAATACCAACTAATTTTTGAGTTGGTGAACAAGGTCCTGTTGCCTAGGTCTGAGAGGAGGTCACTTGCCTCCATTGCAGACCTGGTTCTTCTGGAAGCACTGGACTCTTACTCTTGCATCAATATAAGTAGGATCATGATTGAGCATATGCTGGTAATCATGGTCTCCCCTATTGGTTTCTCTTTGCTAAAGTCTTGGAAGGCTATGGGGTTCCTTAGGGAAAAGCATATGTGGGGACTCGAAAGCAAATGTTCACTATGAACACTTTGGAGGAGTGTGAGTGTGTTGTCTAGAAGGGAGGTGTAGGAAGCAACTCCACTATCTCTCAGCTCATCGATGCTGCCAATGAAGAGATTAAGCGCCTAAAAGCACATAATGCCATTCTCGAGTCTAAGCTTACTCAGGCAAGCAAGGAACCTGGTTCCATCAGTGCTCAGGGTGAAAAGGTTGTCCGCCTGAAAGATGAAAATGCTGAGTTGAGGAACCAAGTGGAGAACGTGAAAGATTAGTTGATCAACAATCAAAGGACTGCTAATGCTCGAATGGATGGCCTCATCAAGGCTCTTGCCCCTTAGTCCTTCCTGTTTCCCATCGAGTGTCCCCTCTTACACTCTTCACAGTCCTCTCCAATCCTGTCTTTTTGTTGCTCCAAATTATTAACTGTGCTACTTTAGTTTTTGTTTGAATTGTAATATTTGTGTAATTATGATACTACTCCTCCTCCGTATTGCTTCTTTCCTTCAATTAATGAGCATGAATATCTATTTTATGCAATGTTATACTTTTGTGTTCTGTTTCTAGTCATGTTGTGTGCACACAGGTGGCATGAGTTAATATTGCTGGACTTCTTTTTGTATTTGTTTGTCTATTTCTTTTAATGATGTCAAAATGGGGAAGAAAATTGAAGGCAGGGAAGGTGAGGTGTCTGGTTAGTAGGGGGGACATGTGAAAATCTGGTTCTCAAAAGAAAACATCAATTCTAAGTTTGTCATCATCAGAAAGGGAAAAATTGATAAGTTATGTGACTTTAGTTTTGATGATTTGTCAAACTTCATGAAAGAACCAGATAAGGAACCTGATACAATTAGTTCCATTGCGCACATTGTAACTACTCAAATGTCTGCTTAATTCTCAAGGATCAGATAAGGGAACAACAGATAGAACACATAAGATCAGTTCCTCAGGTCTTCCTACAAGTCAACTCTACAGATGTAAAAGCTGCTACATTGTACCCGCAACAGTACAACATCACTGTACCTGCACTATTGAAGCTTGCTAGAGATCGGACACTCCCTTGTATCATCTCTCATGACCTCACACATATGTTATCAACATGATGCAAGGTTTTTACTCAACACTTGCAAAACCTAAATGTTGATTCTCTCAAGTGTGCAGCCTCCCTTACTTCCTGAGGAGCATTGAAGAACAAAGCAGCTACAAAACAAAAGACCAGATCCCAACATTGAATATGTCGTGTGTCCTTTAGTATTGTTGTGTCCTTCTCTTATGGTATTTACTTGTAATTCCTACACAAAATTTTAGAAGCATTTAGTAGTACATCTTTTAATATATTATTGTTTTTGGGTGTTTGACTAGAGTTAGTCAAGTGTGTAGCTTTGTAATAGAGTTATTACAAAGAACTTATAATAGAGGTATTGTAAGAAGGTGAGATATTAAGAGTTTAATTCCTAAATTGCAATAGGTTATAATATAAAGTTTGCTCAGTTAGTGAAGTTGAAATCCTACGGGTATAGATCGTGGTTTTTAATCCCGTGGGATGGGAGTTTTTCACATAAAGATTGTGTGTTCTTCCTTTACTGTTGTTTACTATGGAAATTGATAAAGACCTGGTTCTCTATCCTGTATGGTGAAATCCTAGTTTCATCATTCCCATTGCTGAATTAACCCTCGAGAAATTAGAATTTGTGTATGTAATTACTCCCCCCGGTCCACAATAAGTGACCAATTTGCTTTGGGTACACCCATTAATGAAATTCTAAATTCTAGACTAAAATAGTTAGTGTGACTAAACTACCCTTCCTTAAATGTTGCACCATAGTTATAGTAGCATTTACTTCTCTTCTCAAATGTGAGGAGTAAATGACTTTTTAGGGATATGTACATAAGGGTAATTTTGGAAAAATAAATTGAATTTTTTCTTGATTATATAAATGGACACTTATTTTGGACCAAAATAGAAAAGTAAATTGGTCACTTATTGTGGACCGGAGGGAGTAATACATATTAAAAAGTAATATGCATATTCAATCAAAACTTAGCTCAAAGTAATAATATAAAACAAGAAAATAGACAAGAATGTAGGGAGCAAGAGTGAAGAGATTCTTATTTCTTCCATGTATTAAGTGTATACAATGTGATGCCCAAACCCTCTATTTATAGGATGATATAGGTAATACAAAGGGACTCCATAAACATGGTATTAACTATTGAGAACATGGGGGAAGATCATGGAGGTGTGGGAGTTACATCCATAATGGTAAGAAGTAGTGGGAGGTTAATGGAGACGAGTAGTGGGTGTTATTCCCTTAGGAGTTATGGACATCCACCATAATCAAGTATTTCATAACACTCCCCCTTGGATGTCCAAAGATAATGTGCCTCGTTAAAACCTTACTAGGAAAAAACCCTATGGGAAAAAAAATCCTAGTGAAGGAAAAAGAGTACACATATCTGTAATACGCTTTATTTGCTGCCTCGTTAAAAACCTTGCCAGGAAAACCTAGTGGGATAAAACCTTAGCTAAGGGAAAAAGAGTACATCACATATTTGCCTCCCCCTGATGAAAATATCACGACGAATTCCAAGCTTGTCTAACAACTTCTCTAATATTGAGATCGGCAATGCCTTGGTGAATTATTCCGCCAAATTATCACTTGAACGAATTTCTTGAACATCTATTTCATCATTCTGTTGAAGAGCGTGTCTGACAAAGAACTTTGATGAAATATATGATTTATTCAGTCTCCTTCAATATTCTTCTTTCAATTGAGATAAGCAAACATTAGCTTCTTCATTATTATTGGAATCTTCTCTTCAAAGAAAAGTCACGCATCTTGTGAAATGATAATATGACAATTCCTCACATACAAATAGATTGTTTGAAGAACGGACTTCAATAAATGTCTGCATTTGCATAAACAACAAAACTTTGACAATATTTGTTAGGATAAACAAATCTATATCAAGGATTCTTTTTGCAATATAATACTAATCATATTTCAATATCTCCATATAGCCTTTATACTTTCAGTTGTTGGGACTATTCGTCCAACTTCATATTTTTCTGATGAAGTCAATTTTCATTGCATATTTTTCATTTGGCCAATCATTTATCTGTCCAAATTCCATGACAGATTTGAGCTCAACATCCTCGTCAATATTAATAATATTGGGCTCTACATTATATAAACAATATCAGTAATGATCATTTTACATCGGTTCCGTCATTACCCACTAAAGACATAACTTATTGAGATCTCTTTATCTCATTATTTTCAGGTACCTGAGCTTCTCCCATGAGGTCTTATAAATTGTTATGCCACGGTGCTCTTATAGAGCACTTGCCTCCTTATTATGACCATATTGAACATATTCTCCTCGCCTTCTTCAAGGAGTTTTATCTTTGGAACCGATTAGTCTATTACGCTTCATGCGTTCCACAGACTATGTCCATCATGGACTTTATTCTATTTGGAACATTAACAGCTGAAATATGACATTTAGCTTTGGGTCATCAAATGCGTCTGACAATATTTTGGAAATGAATTATCACTTGAACTTCAAATTTACATTTTCTTGTACGAGGATCTAGGTATACTCATAATAATTCATTCCATGTATTACTTTTTTCAGCTGCTCATTTTCTCCCCCTAATGTTGGGATCACCAACACAATTCCCAACTTTCTTTGGGAACCCATCTTTGTGCAATGTGACAGCACAATTAAATCATATAGCACATCCATATTTCTACATGGGAATATTTGGTTCCTGACGCCTGAACCAATTGTGATGGGGAGAATTTACGATAACTTGTTGGCTAGATGCGTACAAGTGTTGTTGTATATTAAATAATATACCTCATACCAAATTTCGATTTGGGAGTTTTATTCTCATAACCAATGGTTTAGTTTAATTGGAGGCATACAATTTCTGCTAAACCAACTTGGATTTAAACCAGCATTATCAAGATAAATTATCATAATATATGTTCTGGAACTGTGCTCTAATAATTTGAGCAAACAACCTTGCAAAAACCAAAGTGCAAGTTGATAACAAACGCACATGTGACCATACAATAGATGTATCTATTAAAATCATAAAATAGTAAACGGTCCACATGGCAGGTGACTGGGCCCATATATATATCACCTTTTATACGTTCCAAAAATCAGATAATACAATCTCAACCCCAGCTGGTATTGCAATCAACTTATCATGAGAACAAGTCATACATGAGAATTCTCGAAGAATCTCCTTATTCTTCAATTTATTTCAATGTGAATTCTCAATCATTTTTTGCATCATAATTGAACCGGGATGGCCAACCGGTCATGCCAACTGATATTTGTTTCAATAAACATTAAATTTACTATGGCATGTGATTTTATTATCATGCTTATACATCTGTAGTACAAATAGAAGAAAAATCAGGTAACCTTCATATTTACCCGGTATATTATAGTAATATGAAGATAATCGATCTTCCTTTCATTTATAGTCTCAATATGCCAACCACTTTGGCTAATACATTTGAAACTCAAAAAGTTTCTTTTGAGACTTACTACCACCAATGCCATAAATAATTTTATTTATTCGGGTAGTAACAAATTCGCTCTTCTGGAGCTCTTAATTGATTTTGTACTACAAAATCTTTGTCACACCATCCATATGGTGAATGTCTCCTTCACGGAGAAAATCATATCATAATAATTGTCATGGTCAAAATATATCATAAGCAAAATCAGTTCTTGCTTTACTTTTGCCTTTAATAACTTTTTATATGGCATGTCAAATTATTTTTGGCGTACCACATGTACGCGACCAATGACATATTCATGTAATCACACACTAATATTCATTATCTCTCTTTCTCTCAAACCTCCCTTAGAGGTGAGTTGTGGTGTGTATCCAATCATGCATTGCACGTCTTTATTCATTACTTTTATCACATATTGTTACATTCACCTTCAGGAATGAATCTACATTCATAATGCACAAGTCACATTCTCTTCAAAGAATGGAGTATAATTATCGCGACGTGCTTTATAATTTTTTCATACCAATTTGATGGTAAATATTTCCTTCACCTATTGAAGGATTACTTCGAGAACCCTTATTGTTCTCATTTTTACAATTACCATAATGATGACTATTATTATTTGATCAATGGTACGCCCATGTTCATTGGTCAACCACTTGTCTTCATTTACTTATTATACATTGCTACCACATTCACTTCAAGAATGGTGCAAATCAAGTGGGACAAGATTCATGCTTTTTCATGAAAAAAATATTATTTTTCTTTAGTCATCACTATGTCATCCATATGGTGCATTGGAACTCAAACAAAATGCCTGACCCATATAAAGACATGTTAGGCCATAATGAGTTGGGGCTCGAACCCAACTTTTACAATCATGGATCATCAGGACTCAAAACCCGATGTCTTACCATCATGGTGCGTTGGGACTTGAACCCACTGTCTTATCCTTAATTAATTGCATAATATGCCAAAGTAGACTCACCCTTGAAACTTTCATGGTATACTACTTTTAATAGTAATAAAAGTAAACTCATATATGTGTTACACAATAAGTATCTATTTACTGGTAACAAAGGAATCAAAGTTCTTCAAATCACTTTGCAAAAGCTGGCGTAGCTCCTTAATTTATGTACATCTTTGGTCTCTGGTTTAGTATGTAACATTTAGCTGCATCATTATATGCTTCTGAATCTCATATAACATCTAACCTGAACATTAGGTGAAAGAGATTAGACTAAACTTACAATAAATATTAGAAAGAAAAACATGGAGTAGAAATTAATTTACATCTAAGTATTTTCAACTTTACAAAGTAATACTTAGTATTGAAAACTTTTCCGACAAATAAAGAACCTTTGAGAAAAACTAACAAGAAAATAAATTAATTAAAAAAAATTAGAAAACGTATCTTAGCATTATATGCCTTTTCACGATGTACTAGTCTCCTCAACCTTGTTATTCTTTTTATTATATTTCATACCATTATTTGAAATTGCTAAATGGAAAAGAAAAACTCATCTCTTCCAGAGGAATATCAGGCACAGCAGACATATGTTTTTTCTGATGTAAGACAATTTTGTAGATGTAGTAACTCAATTGGATAGAGACTCGTGCTGATAATGTGTTACAAAACTTAGCTTAAAGTAATAATATAAAACAAAAAAATAGACAAGAATGTAGGGAGCAAGAAAGAAGAGATTCTTATTTCGTCCATGTATTAAGTGTATACAATGTGATACCCAAACCCTCTATTTATAGGATGATATAGGTAATACAAAGGGACTCCATAAACATGGTATTAACCATTGAGAACATGGGGGAAGATCATGGAGGTGTGGGAGTTACATCCATAATGGTAAGAAGTAGTGGGAGGTTAATGGAGACGAGTAGTGGGTGTTACTCCCTTAGGAGTTATGGACATCCACCATAATCAAGTATTTCATAACAGTTTACACATTTTGAAAATAATACATATATTAATAAATATCAATTTGAGTAAAGTTAAAAAATATCATCCAACAAATTTGAACTTACTTAAAAGGCGAATTGTAACATAAAAGGACGATATCGCTTGCACAGAATTTGCCATACACCATTGTGCTATAGCATTAGGTGGCTAATTATAGACATAAGTATTCCTGGAAATTAATGAATCATTTTATGTATAATCATAACTTGCCTGTTGCTAGGCTTTGCTTTGGAGTTAATTCAAGCAAAATAAAACAACATTATACTAGCTACTCCAATATAACTAATTAGCCAAAATGGGAAACTGGATCCCACCATGCAATTCAGATATCAAAAAGGAGTACAGCTAATTAATTAGTGCTATTTGGAGTTGCCTTTGAATCAAAGATAACATCACTGCACTATGAGAATTTTATACAGATTTATAATTTGATCCTATTCCTTTCGTCTTGGAACATGATGAATTTGCCGAAAGGGCTTTTGACACTTTCTTTTTTAGCTCTTTCGTAAAACTCGTGCAAATCTTGTAGTCTAATACTCGCCGTTTAATAGTTTAATTTCTTCTATATATCTAAGGAAAGAAAAAGCAAAAAAGAATTAGCTGCAGATTAAATCAAGTATGTTTGTTGGGTTATTCGAGAAGATAGATGGCTGTATTTAATGGGGAGAATTCTGTTTGGTTATGGGATCCATGAAATTGACATACTACTATTAATTTTGAAAGAATAGACCCCGGCGACATCTAATGATCTATGGTCTATAGATAACCCTTACCTCAAACATTTATGAGTTATGACCTTTTTTATTACACTTTTTGTATAGTAAAACCCGAACGAAATAGTGTAAATACAAGCAGTGGTGTGGAGGCAGGTTTAATGCCAAGGGGGTTCAAAAAAAGGAAAAAGTTCAAAAGGTTGTGACTGTAATGGAACCATTGACCTTACAAAGGTTTTGAACCCCTTTGACCACTAAACTATACTTTTGGGCTATGTCAAGGGGGTTCAAAACATAATATATAAAGGTAAAAAATAGATTTTGCCTTACATATACCGTGTAATTTTTCGACGAAGGGGGTTCGGGTGAACACCCTTCCGCCCCTGAATCCACCCCTGAATACAAGAACTAGATATTGTTTGGTTTAAAGACTAGTATTCAAACGTAGCGTCTGAAATGCAGGGGTTATTTCTTTTCCTATTGGGTGCTCGAATTATTATACTGAAAATTAGTATTCAGTGTACATTTAAAATATATTCCAAATAGTGGTATTATAATTTTTTTGGGTAGAAGGATTAGGAGTGCTGAGTCCGAAACTTTTTTGATTTTTTGGAAACAAAGCACATTTTTAATGTTAAAAAAAAAAGTTACACAAATAGGTAATTCGCAGTATTATACTGCGAATTACTTTAACGGAAATTTAACCGTTAATGTAATTCGCAGTATAATACTGCGAATTATTAAAAAATTATTTTTTTTATGCAATTCGCAGTATTATACTGCGAATTGCTTAAAATGGAGTTCGCAGTATAATACTGCGAATTGCCTTTTGAAAATTTATCCCTTTTTCTTCCTTGGACCGACAGAAACTCCCCCACTTCCATTAAAATACTCCTCTCTCAAATCTGGTCCCCCACCCCCCGTGATTTTTTAAAAAAAAAAAAATTCGGCCCCACCCGTCACCTTAAGAGCAAGGAGTGTAGGTCCCAGGCACAAGACAAGCTTTGGATTCCTTCTTCCGAGTGTAAAAATTCCATTTCAATCAAATTCAAAAAACTTCAATCGAGGTATTTCGATTTTATTTATGTAGAAACTCGTATAATACATGCATATTTGTATTGTTTAATGTGTTTCCATGTTAATTTGTGTTATGTTTGTGTTTAAATTTGTATCTTATTTATACCCGACTTGATTTATTAGTTTTGGTAAAAAAAAATGTTAAAAGTTGATAAATTATTTGTATTTTAAATGTTATGTTTTTATTTGGTTAAATAAAAAATTAATTTTATTTTTTTTATTTTTTGTTCATATTTGTATTTTATGTTAGTTGTTTTTATATGTAATAGATAAAAAGCATAGTAAAATAAATAACCTTTTAGTATAGTAAAATATAGAGCATTTTAGTGTAGTAAAATATAGAGCCTTTTGGTGTAGCAAAATATATAGCCTTTTAGCGTAGTAGAGCCTTTTAGATTACACTTTACAAAATTACTTATTTAATTTATAACAATAAACTTACAAAAGTAACAAACTAATATATGTTGTAAATTTAACTCCAATATCGAGCCTGGAACCGATACATATTTATTCAGTCCAATTCAATATTATTTAATTTAATTCCTTAAGCTAACAAAATTGTAAAAATATTGAAATTGACACACATAATAATTAAGGATAACTCGGTGCTACCGGGCCTCAAAAATCAAGCCTGGAACTCATACATAATTATTCAGTCCAATATTAAACATAATTAATTATTTAATTTATTAATTTAATAAAATTCTAAAAATATTGAAATTGACACGCATAATAACTAAGGATAAGTCGGTGCTACCGGGCCTCAAAAATCAAGCCTGGAACCCATACTTAATTATTCAGTCCAATACTAAACATAATTAATTATTTAATTTATTAATCTAATAAAATTCTAAAAATGTTGAAATTGACACGCATAATAATTAAGGATAGCTTGGTGCTACCGGGCCTCAAAAATCGAGCCTGGAACCCATACGTAATTATTCAGTCAAATATTAAACATAATTAATTATTTAATTTATTAAGCTAATAAAATTCCAAAATGTTGAAATTGACACACATAATAATTAAGGATAACTCGGTGCTACCGGCCCTCAAAAATCAAGCCTGGAACTCATAGATACTTATTCAGTCCACTATTAAACATAATTAATTATTTAATTTATTAATCTAATAAAATTCTAAAAATGTTGAACTTGACACGCATAATAATTAAGGATAGCTTGGTGCTACCGGGCCTCAAAAATCGAGCCTGGAACCCATATGTAATTATTTAGTCCAGTACTAAACATAATTAATTATTTGATTTATTAAACTAACACACACAATAAATTTTGTTTAAATTATAGTAGACGACATGGCCTTTCCTCCGCCTGCGCATCCTGGACCTGCCGAGGATCAGCTATTAGTGCTGCAGGGCGACCATAGGTCCTCCTTTGTATGGGAGGGACAGCTATCGGAGCAGCCGCTCCGCCCCAGGAGACCCGACGATTTGTGGGAGTTCATGGCGGAGCATCCTTTCCATGGCCGCGTAGTCGAGCGCCTACAGGCTACGGGCTTCTATACGATTTTTTCGCTTGGACGGATGCAGCTCGATTGGTCTCTCATCACGGCGTTGGTAGAGCGGTGGCGACCGGAGACGCATACTTTTCACTTGCCCACCGGAGAGGCCACCATCACGCTGGAGGATGTTCAGGTTTTATACGGGCTGCGCGTAGATGGGCGGGCCGTGGCACTGCCCCAGTACATTAGAGGGATGAGCATGCCCAGTTTTTGGATATGATGGGGGAGTTTACTGGTTTTAGACCAGAGGGTGGCGCTGGGGGCAGTCGCGTTCTTTTGTCAGCCATTAGAGATCAGATGTTGTTTTTGCACCCAGACATTACTGGGGAGACGGAGGATCTTTGGATTGAGAGGTACACGCGGTTGGCGTTGCTCCTGCTTTTCGGGTGAGTCTTGTTCCCGGACACTTCGGGGAGTAGAGTGACTGTGCGCTTTCTCCATCATCTCCAGCAGCTGGATGAGTTACCCCAGTACAGCTGGGGTGCTATTGTTCTGGCATACCTGTATAGGAGCATGTGTCGGGCGAGCATGGGCCCAGCGGTGGATATATGTGGTTTTCTGCCCCTCTTACAGGTGACAAAATTTTTGAATACTCTGTTCATTACTCCGAATTCTATATCGTGAAATGACTCATAAATTTTACATCAACCTTTCTCTTAGGTTTGGGCCTGGCAGCGGATCATGCTGTTGCAGCCACCTCTACCACCACTTCCGCCCGGTGAGGCTATCCGTTTCTCCCTCTAGCTGTCAGGTGGATTCTCCAGCGCGGGAACTACCGAGGGAGCGATGCTCATCATAATCTCCCCCTTGTCAGGGATGTGTTAGATATGTTGGTGGACGGATAGGTAAAAATCTACCTACACTTGCTTGTTTTAAATTGAGTTGTGTTGCGCGTACTCACTTTTATCTTATTATTTGGTAGTTCATCTGGACGCCATACAGCGTCGAGTTGGTTGCTCAGCTTCCCGCTTGGTAGTTCATCTGGACGCCATGGCAGTGACAGGCAGTCCACGGGCAGACTTCAACAAGCCGTTGAATGACTCCGACACATTTGTAGTGAGGGCTCCCCATCGTCTGTCTCCATCAGCATGCAATGTCCACATGTGAAGCTCATGTTGCATCAACCAAGTATAGGCTCGTGGATCTATCTGTCGGATCGCTTCCATGCGCCTCGTGAATTTGCACTGCTGGTGCTTAGTTGCAGCCATCCACATTAAGTCATGCAAGGCCTTGTCAGGAAATTTCTTCTGGAAATTGGCCTTCAGGTGCCTCACACAGTAACGGTGGTATGCATATGGTTCATGCCATTCAGGCAAGTGACGTACAGAACTTAAAATACCACCATGCCGATCAGATATTAGACAAATATCTGAACGCTGTTTGACAACGTGCTGCTTCAAGTGGTTCAAAAAATGTGTCCACGTCTCTTCATTTTCGTTGGCACAAATGGCAAAAGCTAGTGGAAATATTTGTCCGTTGGCATCTACTGCAACTGCAATCAAAAGCTTAATATCATACTTTCCATAGACATGAGTACCGTCTATGGAAATTACAGGACGACAATGCACAAAACCATCAATTGCTGGTTTAAATGACCAAAACACATAGTTGAAAATATATTCCGGTCTGTCCGGACTCCGCTCACGCCTCCATTCAACAACAGTCCCGAGGTTAAAGTGTTGCAGTGCGGCCATGTACCTGGGCAGATTTGAAAAAGACTTATCCCAGTCGCCATAAATAAGTTCAAAGGCACGTTTGCGACCGAGATATGCCTTACTTTTTGTTATAGTACAACCATACTCCTGGTGGACGGCTGTAATACACTCTTTAATCTTGAACCTAATGGACACTTCCAAAAATGGAATTAAGACAAGGGAAATCAAGTCCACATCCAAGTTGAAGTGATTCTCATTGAATGTGTCCATTTCATATCTGTGCTCGCTAATAAATTTACCCACTTTCCACAAACCTGATTTCTTCTTGGTGGCACGCAGCATCCAGTGACAACCCATAAACCACCTACGGCATACAGCCTTGTATTTCTCCGTAGTTGACTCACTCACCGTCATCTCATGACACTCTCTTATACTGTAGATTTTTTACAGCCCTAATTAGGCGAGCTTTATCGGGGAAATACATGCCCTTTTTCAGACAGCTGGTCTAGACTCATCCCACATCGCTGACCGAATTTCGTCATCATCCCTTGTGAGGGCATCCACGTTCGGCATGCTTGGGGCTGATCCCCTTGATGTCTGCCATGGTCCACCAATGGCAGTTTTGCACTCCTTTAGTACCTGTAAAAGCTGTTTTGAACCTGCACAATCTAACAAACCAGATGAGATATATAACAGGTAATGTGGGAGTCAGACCCAGAAAAATCATACCTGAGGTGGGTGGCAATGGCTTTCAGTTCCAATTAGGGTTCATCGATGGAATGGTTTTAGCTGGAGGGTTCTCTATCTTTTTAAGTGCAAAGGCTCAAAAACTTTCCAGATTTCTCTCCCAGAACCCTTTACCTTCCTAGTGCCAACACCCATTCCAGCCCAATCCTCACCATTCACTTCATCCAAATTGTCAAGCATGCAGCAAGGATCCTCAACCGTCAACGCCTCATCATAGCCTCTACCAATTAACTCCACTTGCTATCAATAAGGGAACAAATATTGCGAAACTCACTTGGTTGCCTCATCGATTCTGACTTGATAAATTCTTCATCTTGAGCCTCATCTTAAGTCCCCGGTTCTCGCAATTCAATTCAAAGCTTTTCCCCGTTGGCCAAGACAAGTCGTCCTTAGAATTATAGGAATTTCTTCATCCACTTTGCAATCCAAGATTACAAAATCTGATAGGGGAACACGAATTTCCCCACCTGAAAAGCAATCATCAAGAATCCAAATGAGTAACAGTCCTGTAGCCAGTTGCATAACAATGAAGTAGGTCAGATCTTCCAAAGCACTAACTCTATAAATGACCAGGGGCATGGAAAATTGCTGCCCCTTAAATCACAGGAGTTGCCTTAGCAAAGGCAAATAGTTCCCAATGGTGCATTGGAATTTGTAAAAACTAACCTGGATCAGATAGGCTTTCTAAGCAACAGGTCTAGAACCACTGCACTAGCATGTCTGAGTAAGGGTCACAGTCCGACAGTCTGAAAGTCAAACTTCCGAGACATCAAGTCCTTCATCATTTTAGCAGGTATCCCTGCATCTTCCTTTAGAGCTTCAATCAGTGGAATGTTATCTGAATATGTTTGAGCATCTCTAGGAACTTTTTATACTGCTCCTCCTTTATTTGCTTGGCCAACCTTTGCGGAAATGGTGGCAGGAGGTCTTTTCTTCCCAATCACTTGAGAATTTCCTTCTCAGCTACTGTCTCTACTATTGCTCTGCTACTGTCTCAATTACTGGCTCAACTACTGTCTCATGTTTCTTTGCTGCATATTCTTTTCTTCAGGAGCAGGCGTGCAACTGTACCTCTGTCAAACTCGTAGTCATCCCAGCTCTATGGGCACGAATTAGTGTCTCAGCCTGTATGTTTCTCAGCTCTCTTCTTGACTCAACATCATAGATCCCTACCATTTCGTAGACTCACCGCCATCAGCTCTTTGGCCTTGATCTTTTGGATTGATTGGGTATCTGCAGGTAAGTCCCTGAGGCACGATTGTTAAGTGACATTGAAATCTGGCCCACTTACCTCAATATTCTTATAGCTGCATCATGTGCAGCACCCTTTCATTATTTTAGCATTGGACAATAACCGCTGCATCATTGCTTCAAGCCTTGCAACCCGTTTCCTGTCTTCCACCGCTGTTGCTGAGGTGGGTAGTACCCTTGCTGCTGATGTGTACCACTTGTGGGTCTAGGATTACGGTGCATATTGTTGGGGTCCATTGCCTCCCGGTTTCCGGCTTTAATATTGTGGCTGCGGTGCCTTGTACTGCTGACCCCAGTTTCTGATTACCTGCCTCTGTCCCCATAGTTAGCCACATAGGTTCATATCATTCAGGGGTCGCTGGTTGTGATGATTGATTCATGACTCTGTATATTCATGGATTACCAATTGGCTGGCTAATTGCAAGATTGCACAAGCCCCCCGTTGGTAGTGTCTACTATGTGAACCTGTTGTTCTGCCCTGATTCCTCCACCTTTGGTGAGGATGCTCATTTGCGTCAAAAGAGTCGCCCATGGTCAGCCATTGTATTAGAAGAATCAAGAGGCACTGAGTGCACCATGGAGTATAGGTGCATTTCTAGAAGGTCCAACTCGAACTTCTGCGCCATCTTGTCGAGCAAATCTGACCTCTCTCCAAGTCTTGCTCAAGAATGGCGCCACCACCAGCCGACGGCATCAAACTATATTGCTTCAGAGCTGTCTGACCAGTCACCCATATACATAACCGTTGTCCCAACAGTCTGCTCTGGGAACACCATCGGTGGGGACACATAAACCAACATTCCTTTAAATTTGCCCCATGTCCGTGTTAGTGTCTCCATTGGTTTCTGTTTGAAACAACAACTCGATCATATCTTGTTGATGTCGGAGGGCTTGTTGGGAAGAGATCGTACGCGTACGTTGCTGGTGATGATGCACGGGTGAGTTTGTTGAGCTGCTATGGATAACGAAGATTTGCGCGAGCACGTCTGTTAGTAGGAAATTGTTTGAAATCTTGCAGCTCCCAAGTCTGCTATAGAGTTATATGGAAGCGAGTTAGCCAAACCTGAGCAGCTCCTGTCACCGAGAATTGGAAAACAATAATAATCTGATTGCTTCCGGAGTCACGTTCCGGTTGCCTTTGATTTTGCAAATAGACAGGAAGTTCTTTAAGTGTTTGCTGCGGTCTCTTGTTTGAATGTCCCAGAAAAAAAGTCCCTTGTTCTGCAACAAGTGTAGTCATGTTATTCTGTGATCTGGAAGCGATTCAGCTTGTATTCGCAGGCACAATAATGGCAGTGGGCCAAGATTGTCGCTGTGAGGTTGTGCCCAGTCCATAAACGTGCCCCTCAGGCACAGGAGGTGCCAATTGCTCATTCCTGACGTTCCGTTGGGGCGTATGTCGCCCATGTCATTTCGAAGTTGGTGTATTTTTGTTTGATGATTGTTGAAGTCTTTTGTTTGCAACGATTCCAATGCCCGGAATGTCTTCTCGGGGTCGAGAGTCCTTCAAAGCAGTTTCTCCAGTTCCTCGTAGAATTTCTAGGCATGCACCTGTGGCACGCCAGATCAACAGCGTCAAATTTTCAATGAAAGTTGGTAGAAGAGAAACGCGACTTACAACAAGATCTTTGTATTTTTGTCAATGGCAATTGATAAATTCCGTTAACTCACCGGCAATCGGCGCCAAAATTTGATCACGCCCAACTTGCCTTATAAAAAAAGACTTTGCGGACTTGCAAATAAACCCGAGTATCTACGCCAGGGTCGAATCCACAGCAGAGTTAACCTACCCAACGCTATCTTCAGACCCATATTTCAGAACCAGCTTCCCAAATATTCAAATTCAGTGGTGTTCTTTAATAACTAGCTTGCAAATAACTAAATGGCTGTAACTAAGTAAAAAAATAAAGGTTGAACAATTATGAGAAAGCTAAGCAATGATTTCCCTATTGATGGAATCCTCTGTTATGCTCATACAATTTACCCACACATCTCTATCAATCAATGAACGCTAATCTTACCGTAAATCTCTCCCGAGTAATCACAGTAATTTACCTATTTGCACTCTCCCGAGATATACTACTTACTTTATTTAGCACAATTCAACTTAGATTGCACCCAAGGCTTCGTATATTCCTAATTCCGCCTTAAACCCGCAATTATAGATTCCTCTAATAATCTAGGAGTGGCCTGTTTGTTCAACAATACCCTAAATATGCCGCTCTTTTCCAAGTTATGCACACTAAATAGCAACAGCTAATTGAGGATCCTGTTCAATTAACTACAACAACAACGAGTGAACAAAAAAGATTAAACTAAGCAATTTGTATTCACATAAAACAAGAAGTCTTATACCCAATAGTTCGCATTCAACACCTTAGACAAGGAATTAGCTACTCATGACATGGAAAATAAATAAGCTTGAATCATCATAAAAATCAAGAAAAGAGGAAGGATTAGAGTACTTTCTCCAATTTTTTCCTTGATAAAGAGACCTAAAAAATGCAATAACATGCCCTCGCGAAGTCTAAATGTTTTAAAAGGTTCAATCTAAAAATCCCGTAATTAACTTGGTCCCAGAAGTTTCTTCTGCGCCTCCGGTTCTGCGCGAGGGTCCCGCGGTAGAACGTCGGCCAAAACACCCTCGCCGGAATCTCTGAACTCTCTGCAGCTGCTTCCCACCGTGTTCTGCGCGGCGCCGTGACCGCGGTTGATCCAGTTTCTCTGAATCTTCGGCCTGTTTTTTGCACGGGTCCACTTAGGGAAATTTCACAGTTGGCCTACTTTTCATCACTTTTTGACTCCAAAACTGCTCCTTAGCCGTCTGTATACATAGTCACCTACAATCAATGGAAAAGCACTTAATAATAGACATTTGTCATCAACTTTTAGCATTAAAACTACACAAGAAGGTGATTATTTAAGGAGGATTGTTAGTCAAATTCACCTATTATCATCCATTTAATAGTAGCATCATTACAAAAATAATCAATTTCATGAAAATATTTACTAATATTTAGCCCAATATTACTAATAATTAGTCCAATTAGCTATAGCAAAATTAGGTCAATTTTTTGCTTTTTCTAGTGGTGTATGAATAGATTGGTAACATCTTAAAGAGTTCGAATCTCAGTTTTGGATGAATTGGTGAAGTTCTAGGTGGTTTGAATTTGAAATTCGAAGGTAAAACTCGAACATAAAAAAAATGTATTGTTATCACACTGTGTATCATTTGTGTAATCACATATGCTATCAATATTTGTATCAATTATGTATCACATGTATATCATGTATACCTGTTTGTGAGATACATGCGTGGATACTATGTTTGATACATGTGTCGCAGAAGAACGTTTTTGAAAATCGATTAATTACGGAATTTTGAATACAAAATCAGTCTCCAAATCACCTCCAATCTTCCTCAAAATTTGTATAATTGATCTTATCTATATATTTTCAATGAATTTCAACTAACCCATTGAAATAACAGTTCCTTTTTTGCTTAGGCTTTTGAAAATATTATATTTTTTTTTGTAATTCATCTATCTTATTTGCTATCTCATCCATGAAATTTTGCCTTTTCCATCTTGCCATCTCGCTAATCAACGCTTTAAAAAATATGGAGGAGAATTTGCATGTGATCTTTGGGATAAAGACCTTATATCTTTTAGTTTTCAAATTTATATGTGCTGGCTAGTTTTTGGTCATGTTATGACTAATGCTAGAGGTTGGTAAGTTTGAAAGTTATATTTGGGTCATTTGTGTAAGTTTCCCTATTCTTTATACATTTATATGTTTATCAGATCTATATATAAGTATATTGTTTAAAAATAATTAGCGCAACTTAAATATTATCCGACCCGAGTGGGTAATCGGTGTTCAAATACCTGATCCGTCCATGTCAATTGATGACCCTTGTATTATTATGTGCACACCAGATCCGTCTATGTCAATTGATGATCCTTGTATTAATATATATGCTCTTGCAGTTTAATTTTATGTAATCATTGAAATCAAGCTATAATTTTCAGTTTTTTTCACATTTTAATTAATTGCAGTACCACCAAAAAAGACCAAAAAGAAGTCATTCTATATGCAAGAGTTCCATGAAAACGGTGGGTTAAAAAAAGTTGACATATTAGTTAAGAAGAAAAAAGAGAGCAGTCAATGAGGCTAATCCTTCGAGTCCGAAAACTTTTTTGATTGCTTTTTTTTTGGACAAAAAGCACATTTTTAATGTTAAAAAAAAAAGTTTACACAATAGGTAATTCGCAGTAATTATACTGTGAAATTACATTAACGGAAACTAGCCGTTAAAGTAATTCGCAGTATAATACTGCGAATTTATTAAAAAATTATTTTTTTTATGCAATTCGCATTATTATACTGCAAATTGCTTAAAATGGGCCCAAGTAATTTTTTCAAAAGGCATTTCGCAGTATTAATTACCTGGAATTAGGTAATTCGCAGTATAATTACTCGAATTGCTTTTTTACTAGATTTTTGGCCCCACCGATATCCAATTAACTGGACATAAACAATAATTCAAATACATAAAACGCAGTATACATACTGCGAATTCCTTTAAAAAATTCTACACCCCAAGCCTCGGACTGCCTTATTTATAGGCGTTTCAATTTTATGAAAATTCATTCAATACTTCTTCAAACATACGTTCATCATTCTCTCTTCTCCTTATCAATCATATTTTTACAATGTCTGAAGTGCAAAAATAGGGTTTCACTTGTATTGGGGGGGGGGGGGTGAGGTGGGTGGAGAAATAACTCTGTGAGGTATAGCTCCACCTCCACAGTGTCATGTTAAATTGCTGCTTACTATGGAGTACGATTACATTGTATCGTTGTTACGTAAAAAAATGAAGTGAGCGGAGGCGTTCGGTTAACCTTAAAGTAACCGGTAGATTTCCGTATTCAGTGACTCCGCAGGGGTTTGCTTATTATTCTGAGTTTAACATCGAGGATGATGAAACTCTTAGAGATTTTTTGCGGATTCCGGTATGAATACAGGGAATTTATTGTAATAAAAATTATTGGAAAATGTACCTCAAGGTGGAAGACGTTCCCAGTAATGAGGGCGTGCATAAGCAGGGATAACCCCCAGTCATCGGGTGGTTATTCCGGAGCAGTTTTTGCGGACAGATTGTTGATGAAGAGCTTTTGCCTTGATTTAAACTTGTCACCACCGGCGAATGGAGCAGCCACAAAATAATTTTATCCACTTTTTTATAATCAACAAGACGACTGGTAAACTTCAATTTTACAAACGCTTATACGATGTTTTTTTTTGTGTTAATTGGATTTTGTATTAACACTTTATTTTTTATAGGGATTAATGGGGTACCGTCACGAGATATGAATTTTACAAGTTATGACTTCCACCCTAGTTGGAATATGCGTAGTTCTGGAGTATTAGGCACACACGGTGGTCCATCCGGGAAGCATCAACCAACATGAAAATATCCATCATGAAACGCCAAGACAATACGATTTGTAAGTAAAGTGATATAGCTATATCTAAAGTATTTTTCCTGAGTTTTGGATAACTTATCTTTTTGTTCTTTTTGTGTAGTGAAAACGAGCTTCTTTGAAGCTTCTTGACCTCACACATTGCCAATAGACGACGTATTTACTCGTGATTTGGCAGATGCGTGCAGAGTCAGGAAGATGATAGTGACTTATTGCAACAATGCGGATGAGTCTGGGGATGACACACCCTTCATGATGGGTGTGATGATGAGGAGGAGAAGTTGAATGTTGAACCTGAGCTGACGAGGGGCAATTGTTCTCACCTCCGCTAGACCAAGAGGTGTACAGCCCATGTGCCATTTCATGAGCGGATAATATTCCCTACCTTGATAAATTG
>NW_017670543.1:417098-442068 GCF_001879085.1 Nicotiana attenuata
GTTGGTGAGGTTGTTCTGTGCCAAATTAATTGGGTCTCCAGTGTTAATTAAATATGAAGTTGTTTGGTGGTTTGGAGGCCTAAATTTAGATTTTTGTGGTATAGTATGGATTGGGTCATGTGTTGGCCGAAAATTGTGGCACTAAGTTGTACATTTTTTTGGGGTGTTTACGCCAACCTAAGTTGAGATGTTGTAGTTGATGGTGGTTGTTGTTGAAATATTGTAGTTGATTATGGTTGTTGTGTAGTTGAGATATTGTTGTTGCTAGTTGTTGTTGTGTAGTTGCTTGGTCGTTTGTTGATAGTTGTTGTAGTGTAGTATTGTTGGTATGGTGTTAGTTGTTGTAGAATGGTGTTTGTTATATGGTGGTGTTGTATGTCATGGGTACCATTAAATGGATTAAGTGTGGAGTGTATTATACCGGACGTGGTACGAAAATTATGGAGCTATTGTGGGGGTTGTTATGAGTGAAGTCAGGAGCTATTTTTGGTGTCATTGGGTGGTGAAGTCTGAGTAACCACCTTATTGGCACTAGCTAGGACATATGTGATGGTTTGTTTGATTATTTGCAGGTCCAATGGCCCCCAAAAGGCACAGGCGCTCTGGTGGCACATCCCACCGACCTGCGTACGATGAGTCCAGATTCCAATCGGAACTGGCAGAGGATGATTTCAACGCCAAGGCTACCAAAACTTTTATCCCTGAAATCCCGATTGATCGGGCAGCCCTCCGAGCCGAAAAAGTGGAGATGTATGAAGAGATACGGAGGCGAGAAATGGAGTTCTTATTTGCTGACCCTACACCAGTTAACAAGATGCTGGTTCGTGAATTTTATGCCAATTGCCCATTGAACTTGGGTAGGAAGGTGATTGTTCGGGGTATGGTGGTCAGTGCTCAAATTCAAATAATTCGCCGGGCGTTGCGGCTGCCTCCGTTCACCAGTGATGTTGATTATTACCATGACAGGCCCGGGGTGACATGGGAGGTCATGACGGATGTACTTTGCACAGGGGGGCAGCCCATATGGATACGTGACCAAATCACCCTCAACTCTAACTCCTTCACTCACCTGGCCAAGTGTTGGTTGACTGTTATCTGTAGCAGGTTCCTGCCTTCTAGCAATACCACGGACGTGAACTTCAATAGGGCACTGTTGACTTGGTGCTTTGTGACAGGGAAGGATTTTGATGCGGCACGGGTAATTGGAGATGAAATGGTCTTACGGGGCCCGCTGCTGACAAAGGGATTCTATTTCCCTTCCTTGGTGACCACATTGTGCTTGATGAGAAACACCCCTACCAACCCTGGTGATGGAGATTTGCCTCCCAAAGCAGCTTTCAAAGCTTCTAGCATCAGAGTGGGCAGGGGCACCCGCACTACAATTGAGCTGGATGATGAGGAGGATGATCTGGTCCCTGTTGCACCGTCCAGGAGGTCTGTTGACAGTGCCGGGCCCTCTAGGCGCCCCCAGTCTGGAGCAGATCTATCACGCTCACAGTCCTCCCGGCCTATGCTGCGCTCTTTGGAGGAAGAGGTCGCGGATCTCCGCACCTCGGTGGATGGTCTACACACACGGATGGATGCCATGTCACAGAGGCAGGCTAGATCTGAGAGCCGGTTTATGGCTTGGCTACGCGCATTGGGGAGAGCTTGCCATGTAGACCCCAGCACCGTCTCCGACTCAGATTGAGTCTCAGGGAAGTCTTCTCACTCTTCTGTTCTTTACTGTATTGATATGACATGGGGACATGCCATGATTTTAAGTGTGGGGTGGGAGACTTGCTCTAAATGTGTATTAAATTGTATATAGCTGTTGTTGTGTGGTAGCAGTAGATGTGGTGTACATATGTGAGTAAGTTATATTAGGAGTAGCTGACTTGGCCCAACGACGGACACTTGTTGACGGGTCTCTTGAGGGTCAAAGTCAGATATATATATATAAAAAAAAAAAACTTGTAGAGGACTCTTCCTGATGACGGACTATGTGGACAGTACTCTTGAGGGAAGTAGTCCATGTAGAATTTTTTTTATTTTATTTTCTTCTCTTAGGTAGTGTAGTACCTCCCCCTTGGTTTTTCTTTTGACCACGGTTCTTTTCCAAGGGTTTTTCTTGAACCGGGTTAGGTAGATTTTTCTTTTATAGTTTTAGGATTAAATGGGTGAAGGTCAGAATGTAACCCCAAATGTGCACACTTGCAAAGAAAACGAACTAAGGGTGTAAGATCTAAGCTTGTATGTGGACTCATAATATATGCCTTAATTTTGCACATCTTGTCTTGCTTGAACACTCGTATGATTGTGTTGATGAACTGATTCGGAATGAGTTACATGCTAAGTGTGTGTGAGTTGTTACTTGCATCCTATGCGTGCATATGATACCTAGAACTTGCCCTGTGTGTTTGCAAAGCGAAATAGAAGTCGTTTGGTTTTAGAGATGATTGAGGCATTTCTTTGTGCAACCCTTTATACTTGAGAATCCACCTGTGAATATTACCATAGTTAACCCCTTTGAGCCTGAAGCCTATTCTTTGATAACCCTATAATGATCTAAATCGCTGTGTTTGAATAAGCTAATTGTTTGAACCGTTACCTCCTAGAAGCACTTGAATCACTAAAGAATATACAAAAGTCAAAGTGTGGGGTGGGAGAGAGTTAGTGAAAAAAGGGGAATCAAGAATGAAGGTTCTGGTTGGTGAACTGGCAGTGTACAATCAATATAAAAAAAAAAAAAAAAAAAAAAAACAAAAAAAAAAAAGAGAAGAAGCAGCCAGTTGGACCTAACGAAAAGTGGGGGTCACAAGTGAAACAAAATGTGGAGTAATGATTGGGTTGAGCATAAAGGTAAAATAAAAGAGAAGTGTGTATTAAAAGTGCTTAGGGAGGTTAGTCACTATATCCAAATATATCCTACCCGTCCCTTAGCCTACATTACAACCTATAAAGACCTCTTGATCTTTGACTGAATGGCTCGATTAGTGGAGTATTACACTAGGGGCAAGCTTATGGTGTGTCTGTGTGGCATGTGAATGCTCTTTGCTAAGAGTGAGTGAATTCTTTCCATATATGGTTCCTTATTGTTGAATTTTATGTGTGTGGAACTTCTCTCAGATTTTGTTTATGTGAGGGCATGTGACTCAGGAAGAAAAAGTGAGTCTTCACTTCTGTTAGAGTAATTAGAGTGAGCACAAGTGTGTCTTTGGTCTGAGAGTCTGCATTTGAGATACGATTGTGCACTGCTTGGGTCGATCGTTGATAATAGCAGGTGTGACATAAATTGGGGCAATGCATTGAGCAGTTAGGCCTAGAAGTGTGATTTAGTTGCTCGAGGACGAGCAAGGATTTAAGTGTGGGGTGTTGATAATAGGTGAATTTGACTATAATCACTCCTTAAATAATCACCTTCTTGTGTAGTTTTAATGCTAAAAGTGATGACAAAATTCTCTTATTAGTGCTTTTCATGATTTGTAGGTGATATATGTATAAAGACGGCTAAGGAGCAGTTTTGGAGTCAAAAGTGATGAAAAAGAGGCCAACTGTGAAATTTCCTAAGTGACCCGTGCAAAAACAGGCCGAAGATTCAGAGAACTGGATCCACCACGGTTCCACCGCGACCGCGGCAGAACTGCGGTGGGAAGCAGCTGCAGAAGTTCAGAGATTCCGCGAGGGTGTTTGGCCGCGGTTCTACCGCGACCGCGGCAGGCGCAGAAACTTCTGGGACCAAAGTGTCAATTACGGGATTTTTAGACCTAAACCCTATTTAAAACATTAGACTTCGCCCAAGAGAGGCATGTATTGATTTTTTAGGTTTCTTAGCAAGGAAAACAATTGGGAGAAAGTACTCTAAACATCCTTCCTCTTTTCTTTTAATTTTATGATGAATTCAAGCTTAGTTTATTTTCCCATAGTCATGAGTAGCTAAATTCCTTGTCTAAGGTGTTGATGGAACCTATTGGGTGATGAACTTCTTGTCTATGTGAATACAAATTGCTAGTTTAATCTTTATTTGTTCAACTTCGTGTTCGTTGTAGTTAATTGACAGGATCCTCAATTAGCTGTGCCTATTTAGTGTGCATAACTTGGAAAAGAGTGCATATTTAGGGTATTGTTAAACAACACCACTCCTAGATTATTAGAGGAATCTATAATTGCGGGTTTAAAGGCGGGATTAGGAATAACGAAGCCTTGGGTGCAATCTAAATTGAATTGTTCTAAATAAAGTAAGCTAGTGTATCTCGGGAGAGTGCAATAGTAAATTACTGTGATTACTCGGGAGAGATTTACGGTAAGATTAGCGTTCATGATTGATAGAGATGTGTGGGTAAATTTGTATGAGCATAAACAGAAGGGATTCCATCAATAGGGGAAATCATTGCCTTAGCTTTTTCTCATAATTGTTCACAACCTTTATTTTTTTACTTAGTTACAACCATTTAGTTATTTGCAAGCTAGTTATTAAAGAACACTCAACTGAGATTTGAATATTTGGGAAGCTGGTTCTGAAGAATTAGTGGGTCTGAAGATAGCGGTTGGTAGGTTAACTCTCTGTGGATTCGACCCTGGGCGTAATACTCGGGTTATATTTGCAACGTCCGCAAAGTTTTTTTTATAAGGCATAGTTGGGCGTGATCAATGGACATAGCTGATAATTTCCCTAAAGAAAGAATATGTATTGAGGTCAGTGAAATCTCGAATCTTGATCTGATATATGTATAAAGAATGTGTAATCACTCGATTTGGGTATTTGACTTCCAGTTTGAACAGATTTGTTTTTTAGTTTTATCACTCGATTACTTTCAATTATATACATATAATTAAGGACAATTTGTAATCACTCACAAGTCACATCCTAGCTTCTATCTTGTCTCTAGCTGATAGGCTAGCAGTAAGTTTAACTACAACGAAATGCTTCTCAAGTGCGAAGGAAAGGGTCTTCTATATCGACACGATCGGTCGTTTTGAGAGTAGTAGTCTCGATCCCCTATTTTCTGCTTATGTGACTTGTCGGGAGGTTTTATTTTTGGTTTCAAAGTGTTTTGGGACACTTAGTCCCTAAACAGAAGCTTAAGTCTTAGGATTTTGGATCATAGTCGGAACTGTGTGAAGACGACTCCGGAATGGAGTTTCGTCGGTTTGGTTAGCTCCGTTGGGTGATTTTGGACTTAGGAGTCTGTCCGGACTGTAATTTGACATCTGTAGCTGATTTAGGCTTGAAGTGGCGAAAGTTGAATTTTTGGAGATTTTGACCAGAAGTGGACTTTTTGATATCAGGGTCGGATTCCGATTCCAGAAGTTGGAGTAGGTCCGTAATATTGAATATGACTTTTGTGCAAAATTTGGGGTCAATCGGACGTGGTTTGATAGGTTTCGACATCAGTTGTAGAAATTTGATGTTTCAATTTCATTAAGTTTGGATTGGAGGGGGCTTCATGTTTTTGTTGTTGTTTTACGTAATTTGAGGGCTCGACTAAGTTCATATGGTGTTTTAGGACTTGTTAGTATGTTTGATTGATGTCCCAAAGGCCTCGGGTGTGTTTCGGATGCTTAACGGATTGAAATTGGACTTATGCAAATTGCTGAAGTGTCTCGTGTTTTCACACCTACGGTGGGGAGACCGCAGATGCGGGATCGCACGTGCATGAGGTCACGCGCAGAAGCGGATTTGGGCAGCCCAGGCTGGGTTCGCAGGTGCGGAAGCATTCACGCAGAAGCGGCTTCGCTTTTGCAGAGGGAAGGTGCGCAGGAGCGATGTGGTCGCAGGTGCGGCTCCTTGGACGCAGGAGCGCATCCGCAGGTGTGGCTATTGATACCCAATTTCGCCCTCATATTTTTACAAATCTATACAAGCATTTTCTATAATTTTTCATAATTTCTAGAGCTTTTAAATTAATTTTTTTACATTTAAATTACTTGAATAATTATTAATTATTCTCTCAAATTATTTTGTGATGACTTAATCATCCAAAATTACTATTTTGCATCCTCATATATGTTTCATGTTATTTTTACTTTATTTCGTATAATTATGTTTGTATTTTGAAAGCTATTTACCTAATTTTGCAATAATAGCCTATGTTCATGTGTAATTGCTTTTTATCTATACTATTTGTGTCAAAATAGCCTTCTATATTTTTATAATGCCAAATTATTATTGATCATTTTATTGCATAAATAGTATTTTATTTATTTATTAAGCATTTTTTATAAATTATTTTGTTAAATTTTGTGTATTTAAATAATAGCCCATTTTTTAAAAACCAAATTTCGGACCAAATTAGCCCATAACCCTGGCCAAGACCAAACGACCCTTGTCAAATACCCGGTCTGTACCCGTTTTATTTTAACCCGCCCCGTTCATTTTTAAATCCCAGCCGTTGATCTTTCATGATCAATGGCCCACATCCTCCCCCCCCCTACCGTTAATTAACCTAGCCAGCCCTACACCCTACCATTTCGTCTCAGACGCCGCCCTTGAACCCCCTCATCTCTCAAACCTAAACCCTAGCCGCCGCCCCTTAATCCACTCTCCTAATCCCGTTAATAATGGGATTTTACCATTATTTGCTTACCATATTTGGGTTCCTTTGTTACTGGTTACTCGATTTTGGTATTACTTAGGTGTTTGCCTAATTTTGGCAAATACCACCTCTATATCGGATGAGAATCGACTCATTCTTGAAGATTTGTGTGATATTCCGTCCATGTACGCTAGATGAACTGGATCGTTCATACCAGTTGTCCGATTTCGAGTTTAAAACCCTAACAGGGTCTGGAGTTTGATACTTTTCCTTTTTTGGTGTTTTACTGACTTGCATGCGAGATTTCTCCCTTTTCTTCGTTTGTGTTTACTTGATTTCTTTCCTTACCTGTGTTTAATCAATTATTTTCCTTGTTTGTGCATCCGATTTTACTGCTATATAACCCCCCCCCCCCCAATTCCCCTTTAAGAGAGACTTGAATCGTTAAAAGGTTTACTAAATAACTGAAGTTACTGCTCTTTTTTCTCTAATACTTTTGTTCTATACTCTGGTTGTTGGCCGGCTGAAAGCCAAAACCACTGAAATTCTAGGTTCTTGCTCTTCGTTGATATTCAGAATACTATGGACTTTTGTTCTTTCTTGTATTTTTGCTGAACTGGTAAGTTACTGACTTCGTAGTTTCATTCCTATGTATCTGTGATTTGCATATGTTTTCACTCCTGAAGTTTTGCTTAATGTGTTCTTCAGGGTTGTTTCGTGTGCAACTCTGTTTGTTCTACTTCAATTTTAGCTCTCCTTAACTTTTAACTTCATATTGATAGTTTAAAGCATGCCTAAACCTGATTTGAGTAAATTGGGTTCCTTTCAAACTTAACTAGCCTATGTGTTGCAACTTACTGATGTTTAGGACCTTTGCACTTTAGAATCTCTTTGTTGTTTAATTTTGCTATCAATCCTGTTACTTGAACATGATTTAGTTACATAATTCGTATCCCTTTAATAGGCTAGTTGATTGTGTTCAAAAGCATGAATGTATACATTCACTATATGGTACAAACTTGTTTCCCATCCTATTCTGAATTTGCTGTGATGATGTCTTGTCTATATTGTATGTTTGATCATGTCCCCTATTAGTATGCTTCTAGCGTGTCTTGACTTCCCCTTGACTTCATAGTAGTTGCAATGATCTGTTCTCATCCTGTCTAAATTCTGTTGCCAATTAATATGATTCTCTCTTGTGACACTAGGACCTATACTTAGCATAATTTGAACCTTTTCCTTACTATGAGTCTGTGTACACCAATCCTGCAAACCTGTTCTGTTAATGTGTGACTACTTATGCACTATGTGTTGAACTTGTTCTTCTGAATCTTTGCTAAGTCTGTTCTTAAAACCTACAGCCTGTTCGATTATCTGCTCTATGTGTTCAACTTGACTATGTTTGTATCCCAGTATTGTCCCTCAACCTTAGTTTACTCTCTTTCACAGGTTCCCTAGGTTCTTTTTAGTTCTCATTCTTAGCTGGTTGAAAGCCAAGGCTACCTAGATTCTATCATTGACCTCCCCAGTGTGAGCACTGCTCGGGGTCCAATTGAGAACCTGTGAACTCTGACACACTAGGGTCTAAGGTTCTTTGGCCACTTTCTCCTAATTGCTCAATTCTGCCCCCCTTTTCACCTACTAAATAAGCCAATGGGCTTGTGTAGATGGCTGTTTTCTGGATCCTTTGATCAACTATGGCTACTGGGTTCTGGCTATTTTGTGTTGGATTGACTGTGACTTCTGGGCTGTGGTGAAACCTGTATGGATACGAAATTGAAGGCCTAGCTGGGCTGGGTATACTTTTGGGCCTGTCTTGGGCCCACTATAGTTATTTTATAATTTTGAAATTTATTTCATTCATTGGGCCTGTAATAATGGTGTAATAACAATTGGTGTGTTAGTAAAATTGGAAAAATGGGTCTATTCTAATGTTTGCGTGAAACGGGTAGAAATCCTTCCTATAGGTGTTTAATTTGTTCAAACATGTTCTGCTCTTATGTGTTTGTTAGATAACTTGCCTATAGGACCCGAGTGTTTAATTCGTTCAACATGGCGCCTATGTGTTTTGTTAGATATCATGCCTATAGGAAATAAAATATCAATGACCATTCTTTCAATTTGCATAATTACAACATATTCATTAGACACCAATATTCATCTAGAAATCATGCCTATAGGACTTTGATTGGCTAATTCGCTGTTGTTATTATAATTGCTCACTTAGGAGACCTGCCTATAGGAGCTAAGTATAAAAAATCAGTTTCAATTGCTAAATCATTAGAAATCCTGCCTATAGGGTAATACCACTAAGTGTTAATATCGAGTTTTCCAAACACTGTAAATCACTTAAATGCAGCATCTGTAGGATAAAATACTGGAAATCTGCAATCAGAATGCAAATCGTATAATCATGTAAAGATAAACAACGCCTGGCCTTTGAAAATGCTTGTACACTTTGATGCTTCGTCACCTACAAATCATGTCTATACGGTTTAAGGTTCTTAATTCTGAAACCTCTTAACTTGAATACTCGTCTTGCGTGCATTTGTTGCCTAAGTGTGGAGGCAAACTTGAGCCTTAACTGCCTATATGTGAAGTCCACTGTGTTTTTGTATGTCGCCTAGTTTTGACATTTTCTTAGCAGCCTAAGTTAAGTTTAGAACCACCAAAAGTACAGGTCCAATGCCTCCTGGACCATAGGCATGGGACGGATAGTGCACGCATAGGGTACGCTTTATAATTGAACTAGTGCGCTTTAGGTAACAACTTCAAGATAGTAATCGGGTAGCAGGAGATGATAGTTTGTGGCCGCTGAATAATATAAGTAACACCCTATTCAGAGGGAGTTACGAAGCATTATTTATGTTGCACGGGGTGATCCACTAGGCTAAAAAACATAGGACCCCCATCCTATTTCTATTTATCTATTTATCTGTGAGTCAAGTGTTTGTATTTATTTAAAGTCTTTTAATAATGAATTTTCCCAAACTCCTTGCTTTCTTAGTCTTTGTTTGTCTGACTAATTCATATAACTCAAGTTCGGCCGGGACCCACAGTTGTGGACCTCGAAGAGTGCCTAACACCTTCTCTTCGAGGTAATTTGAGCCGTTACCCGATCTTTGGTGAAGCAAACTGGTCAAACCAGAGTTATTTGCAAATAGGTGCCCTAACGCACCTCAAACCCTTTTAGCTAGAGACTCTATCTTTTAACACCTTCCTTAAAAGAGTTGTCACATGTCGAAACCCGATTTTGCGAGAAAAAGGGGCGCGACAGCATGGCGACTCTATTGGGGATATTTTAGGCTCTTACCTTAGCGAATTTGATTTGTATGAATTAGTCTTCTCCGACAAACGTTTCTTTTATTGTTTTGCTGTTACATGAATATCCCGCTCCCGTTTCCCTATTATTGCTGCCTGTACACTCTTATCCCCGTTTTTCCTTTATTTGAATTCACATTAATATGCAAATCTCTGCTCAATTTGGTCACAAAATGCGTTTTCCTTTATTTCTAGTCATGTTTGCTTGCTCCAAGATATTTTTTTAAGAATTGCTACATCATGTCTCTCCCCACCCTCACTCCCTCGTTTATTTTATTTCAAGTTCCACATTGCACGTACTAATTTCTTCCTTATTTTCCTTTCTTTTTATGTCTTTACGTTTCATTTAATACTGCATTTACTGTTCTCATCAACGTGCTATTTTATCTTTGCATAAAGCATGCTCCACATCATATTCCAATCATGCGTAATTAATATCATAGCAGCGCTTGATGAGTGTCCGCGCTTTTCCTCAATCACCCTTTAAATTTGGAAAGGCTTATTTGCGGTAAAACTAGTCGATCAGCGGTGCAGTCGACGGTTCTGTGCCTTTCCCTCTCAAGTTGTCTGCTTGAGGGTACCAGTCTAGACTTTTCTAGAAACCCCCACTCTAATATTACCGTGCATGCATCATGTCTAAACCTAGTATGGGTTAGAGCGCTGTCCGCGTAATAGATCGCTAAGGCAAGCCTTGTCCAAAGTCCGCCGGGATTTCCATAATCCCAATGGACACAATCACGGTCTATGCATTATTTGGAGAAAACATCCAATATGTTGATCATTAACGTGTAAATAGCCAAATCCGGAGGGGGAAAGGGCTAACTTTATTTGTTTTGCAGAAATGAGGCACAAAGTCCCCAGGTTCGGTATGGTTCAAAATAACAACAGCGAATTAGCCAATCAAAGTCCTATAGGCATGATTTCTAGATGAATATTGGTGTCTAATGAATATGCTGCAATTATGCAAATTGAAATAATGGTCATTGATTGTCACGCCCCGAACCTAGGGGGCGAGACCCGCACCCAGTGCCTCACCTATCTTTGCATACCAACTTGCAACTAAGGGACTCTGAACATATGATATCATACTTTGTCCACGGGCCACATTGCAAGACAACTGCGAATGCTGGCTAGATATCAATATAAAACTGGGCCGACATAATTATTACAGCTAACAAACCAACCAAATATACATACAAGGTCTACAAGCCCAACATACTGCACTAACAGACAGGATACGTCTACAAGCCTCTATTGATGGATATACTGTGATCGGAACAGCTCCCCAACCTACTCATAACATATATACATATATATACACAAAAGACTTACATAAGGTTCTAGACCCGGCAACTCCGAAAGGCATGGAGCTTACCGATCAAGCTGAACTCGGGCAACACTTAATGAGGAGGTCTACCCGTCTGTCTGTCTAAACCTGCACGCATGAAATGCAGCGCCCTTAGAAAAGAGATGTCAGTACGAAATAATGTACCGAGTATGTAAGGTAATATACTGAAAGCTGAACCTGAACTGATAATATAATAACTGAAAGTAATTGGAAGTCAAAGATGATCTGAAGATATGCTTACCTGCTGATACTGACTCAACTCTCTCAATATAGTAAGTAAAATAGATGTCCGGCCCTATAAGGCTCGGTATATATATAACTGCTCTGCCGTAGTAGGCTCGCTCGTAGGCACTCAGCCATACTAGGATCTGTATCTCGACTAACTGGGCTCGCTCATATGCGCTCTGCCACAGTAGGCTCGGTATATAACTTACCATCTGATCAGAGGTTGCCCAATAGGGGCCTGCCCATCGATTATAGCTTGATGGTAATGAAAATACTTTAATACTATATATATAAATTCTCTGCTCTCTTGACTGGAATAAGAAAATACTCAGTTGAATATGACGTCCCAATAAGGAGAATATTGTAACTTACAAAGCTAGGAAAATATACGTAAATTTCGGGACATGAATTTTTCTTTATGCTTCGTTATCAAACTTGTGTAATTACGGAATCATGCAAAATGAAGGAAGAGCTTAGCCTTAACATACCTAGAGTAGGAAAAACTCTGTATAATATCCCGTTGGAGAACATTCGTTGAAATTTTGGACGAAACTGCTTCTAGTCTTTTGAACCTAATGAACGAAATAAGCTCCCTCTAGTTGAAGAATTGAAATTGGACGAAATTTTGCTAAAGAAGACGTCTGTCTTCTACCTTTCCTTGATACAAATTAGTTTCTAAATTCCAATCTTAAGGAAGGAATCTTTCTTGCACTCTTTTTGGAAGGGGGTAACGTTACTTTCTGGATATGCATGACTTTTTCTTTGTCAATTTAGTTTTAGAACTTTCATCTTGTAAAATGAATTCCACCCGCGTTGGATAACAAGGAGATAAGACTTAGAAGTCTTATTTTGATAAAGTTACTTTATTTACTCCTTAGGTGTAGACACCTATGTATAATTTGTTATGAGTCATCTTGTAATTTGGTGGCCTTGTGCCACGTGGAGAGTGGGTGAAGATTAGTAATCTTTATGCTCTGCAGTAATATATTACGATGATGTTACCCCCAGCAGTATTACATTACGGTGATGTTACGCTTTGCAGTATTAAGTTACGACGGTGTTGCACCCTGAAGTATTTTACGTTAAAATTTCATTTTCAGTTAACCGATGTAGACTCGGGGATGAGATCATCTTGACGTTAACGTACTTACGCTATTTATAGCAAGCGATAAATAAGTGTTATGAAGAATAAGGGGGTACATGGATTAAAGAAAACGAGTTTCGTTGAAAGTGATCAATTTGGAATAAAATACGGGTCGAGCGATAATACCCGATAATTATGAACAAGTACCATGCAAGGTACCATATGACCATGATGGTATAATATATAAAGTATATATGAAGTATTTTAAAACTAAATAGAATTTTAAATAATTTGTGGTAATTTTTAAATTATGCAGGTAATTGGTTAATTACCGGGTAACGGGACATTACCCAGTTATAAGTTGGAGTAGGTCCGTAATGTTGAATATGACTTGTGTGCAAAATTTGAGGTCAATCGGACGTGGTTGATGGGTTTCGGCATCGGTTGTAGAAATTTGAAGTTTCAAGTTCATTAAGTTTGGATTGGAGGGTGATTCATGTTTTTATTGTTGTTTGACGTGTTTTGAGGGCTCGACTAAGTTCGTATAGTGTTTTAGGACTTGCTGGTATGTTTGATTGCGGTCCCTGAGGCCTCGGGTGTGTTTCGGATGCTTAACGAATTGAAATTGGACTTATGCAAATTGTTGAAGTTTCTGGTTTCTGGTGTTTTTGCATCTGCGTTGGGGAGACCGCAGGTGCGGGATCGCACATGCGTGAGGTCAAGCGCAGAAGCGGATTTAGGCAGCCCAGGCTAGGTTCGCAGGTGCGGAAGCATTCAGGCAGAAACGACTTCTCTTATGTGGAGGGAAGGTGCGCAGGAGTGATGTGGTCGCAGGTGCAACTCCTTGGTCGCAGGAGCACATCCACAGGTGCGGCCCTCGTCTCGCAGATGCGGACCTAGGGGACTTAAGTCAAGTCCAAACCTGCGATGGAATTTCCGCAGGCACGGCGTCGCAGGTGCGACTGGAGGCCTGCAAATGCGAAATCGCTAGGCATAAAAGGGCCAAGTTCGAGGGTTTTATCCCATTTTCAATTTTGGGACTCTGAGAGCTCGGTGTGAGACGATTTTTCGAGGTTTCTTCAAGGAAATTGTTGGGGTAAGTTATTCTAACCCGGATTGGACTATATTTCATGAATCTATTACTATTTCATCATCTAATTAGGGATTTGAGTTGGAAATTTGGGGGAAAATGGTAGAAGCTTCCTAGACTAAATTTTTGAAATTTTAAAGGCGATGTGAGGTTGGATTTGAGTAATTCTTGTATGGTTGGATTCGTGAGTGAATGGGTGTTCGTATTTTGTTACTTTTACCCGATTTCGAGACGTGGGCTCGGGGAGCCTTTTTGGGGCGATTTTCTATTTTCTTGTTAAAGTCTTTATTTCAATAATTAGATTAGTTTATTATAGTTGTATTTATGATATGTAATTATGTTTGGCTTGATTTGGGCCATTCGGAGTTGGATAATCGAGGAAAAGGCATTGTTACCGATTGATTGAGCTTGGTTCGAGGTATGTGGTTTGCCTAACCTTGTGTAGGGGAATTACACGTAGAATTTGGTACTGTTTGATATGTGAGCGCCGTGTACGCGAGGTGACGAGTGCATTCACGGGCTATTCGTTGTGAAATCCAATTTTTACTAAGAAATAGCACATGTTTCTTCTTATTTGAGTTATACCAGCATGTGTAGTTACCCTGCTTAGCCTAGAATAGCACGTCTACGTGCCTTAAATGCTTATCTGAACTCTGTGCAGCATGCTTAGTGATTTTCCTGCTTTTCCTCGACAGTACTTAGCCTAAACTATAGGATTTCTTGCTGTAACTGTTTCTTCCATTATTTGAGCTGCGTATTTATTTTTGGACTACAGAACTGTATTTTGGGAGATCCCCTTGCATATTTACTTTGGGACTATGAGACAGTATCTCAGGAGATCCCCCTGCACATTTACTTTTGGGACTACGAGACGGTATCTTGGGAGATTCCTTGTTGTTATTTCTGTGTACTGCATTGTTATTCTTCTGTGATCTTCCTTCTTGTTAAATTTCAGTCTTTTACTATACTGTGATATTTTGTTCTGTCTTATTTAATATATATATACTAGTAGGGCCCTGACTTGACCTCATCACTACTCGACCAAGGTTAGGCTTGGCACTTAATGGGCACCTTTGTGGTGTACTCATGCTACTCTTCTGCACTTATTTTGGTGTGTAGATCCATGTACCTCCTACCAGCCTCGCTTTTAGTTGCATAGTCGTTGCTGCTCCGGAGACTTCAAGGTACATCTGCCCGCGTCCGCAGAGCTCGGAGTCCCCCTCTATCTCTTTTATGTTGAATCCTCTTTTATATCTTTAGATACTGATGTATAGGGCAGTTTAACAAATTCTTAGAAGCTTGTGACTTATGGTGTTCCGGGTCTTGGGAGAGTTTTGTGTATATTTTGAGAGTTGGTTATTGTACATGCCGAGCATCATTTCTTTCAGTATTTAATTATCTGTTGCAGTTAGCTATTAGATTTATGCTTTCATCTTTATTATTCTGTAAATGTTATGCTTACCTAGTCGTAGAGACTAGGTGCCGTCACGACATCTTACGGAGGGAGATTTGGGTAGTGACATCTTCATCACTTGAGCTATATGCAAGGAATTGTTATTTTAGAGTGTACCTAGATGCAAGAGGGGGGAAGAGGTAAACCTTATCTTGTCTGATATTTGTCTATTGAAGAACCTGATTCTTCAATCTGTAAATTCAAGAACCAAACAGAAAGTAAAATGCTGAATTTAAATAACACAAGGAATTTTATTTGAATAACTCCTCGCTCAAGAATGTAAAAACCACAATCTAACCAGTGTAAAATTTTCTTAAAATTTCACTGAACAACAAAGAGCTGTTTTAGGTTACAATGTAATAATCAAAGGGACTACAAACTCTAGTAGCTCAACTCCCAGAATCAACTTGATTTATATAAATTCTATAAACAAAGGGACTAACTCTAGTATCTTTGACCCTACAATCAACTAGATTATTGTATATGGTAAAAATCAGAGGGCTCGATTTTGTGATCACCAGGGCGCTTCAAAAAAGATCACCCCCGGAGGCTCGGAGTTCGCCCCCGAGGGTTCGTGATGATCGACCTCGAGGCAGTACTAACCAACGGCTGCGATGACCAACGGGAAGTTCCCAAGGCACATGATCAAGACTGACAAAGCCTGCGAGGGAAACACTAGTCTGTACCAGACTAGTAAGTAGCTGTTCCAGCTATGTTTCTTTGTAATAATTGCTCATGTACTATGATGATATTTCCCTCCTTATATAAAGGGGATCCTTGTCATTTTGTAGAGGGATTGAACACATAAGATACTTCATTCAATACAAGAACATTCTTTCTGCTCTCTAACTTAAACATACTCTCTATTTGACTCTGTTGCTTACATTTATTGCTTTGTTTATATTTATTATGTATCATTAATCGTTCTTCATTTATTGCTCGTCATTGGCCACAAAGAGCCGCAATCACAACCCTAATAGTTGTTAATCCCCCACCGGCAGCCCTTAGCCGGGCATCTAACTTGGCATCGAGACCCCGCACGCGCTAGCTCGAGGCCCCAATTCTCAACCGTTTGGTTTGGTTTCTAAAGCCATCTTCAATCTCTTATATTATTTTCTAACCCCGTCACATAGCATCTACTGCTTAACAACTGGCATAAAAATAGATCACATATTTTTAGAACCACAAAATCAAATCTAATTGTTATTACCATTTTCAAGGTAAACAGTTTGGCGCCCACCGTGGGGCTAAAAATAATAGTGATTGTTTTCTTGCTGGTTTTCTACATAACGCAAGTTATCTTTCACACCTTTTTCTTGCCCAAGATCTTCGATTTCAGGTCAAAATGTCCAACTCAGTAAACGCATGTGAAAACAACAATCTTGAGGACCATGGAGAAAACGGTGTAGTTGTTCCAGGTGTTGGTGTACCGCCACGAAACCCTGGGGACGCGCAAGAACCAATTCCCGCGGACGCGGTCTTGAGCGACGCTCAAGAATGTGGAGACCTACAATTCTAGGGTCGATCAAATCCAGGGCGCACCCCCGATCCTAAAAGATGTCGATTCCAAGAAGTTCGTGCAAAAACCGTTCCCACAGGAAGCGACTCCAAAACCCATTCCAAAGAAGTTCAGAATGCCCGATCTTCCGAAGTACAACGGAACCTCGGACCCAAACGAGCACGTCACTGCTTACACTTGTGCAGTAAAAGGCAACGACCCGAAGGACGACGAGATCGAATCCGTCCTACTGAAGAAATTTGGAGAGACGCTCTCAAAGGAAGAGATGATGTGGTACCACAACTTAGCTCCACACTCGATAGATTCATTTGCCATGCTGGAAGATTCGTTCATAAAGGCACATGCTGGTGTCATCAAGGTAGCTACAAGAAAATCTGACGTCTTCAAAATCAAGCAAAGATATAACGAGATGCTGCGAGAATTCGTATCTCGTTTCCAAATGGAACGAATGGAACTACCGCCGTTTGAACGAGCGGAGCTCGGTAACTTCGAAGCAGCTGAAGCAGAACTTAGTCGAATATCCCGCCGTGACCTGGTTGGATGTCCACAATCGATGCCAATCAAAGATCAGGGTCGAAGATGACCACCTGGGAGCCCCCTCGGGCTCGATATATCCTAGCAGGCTTCCGACGAAGGATCCAAAGCCAAGCAAAGAAAGATACCAACCATACACTGAAGATAGAAGAAACGCCCCAAGGTGCAACATACCCCGCAATGATCGAAGGCTAGATCGAGGTCAGAACCCTCGGGGACTTATCAATAGAGTCGGATTCGATGGTCACACAGGGTCGACGAAGGCACCCCGCCTGTCGGAATACAACTTCAACATCGACATATCAGACATCGTATTCGCCGTCAGTAAAATCAGAGACACCAGGTGGCCAAGGCCTGTACAATCAGATCATTCGCAAAGGAACCATAACTTAGTGTGTGAATTTCACAACACACATGGTCACAAAATTGAGGATTGCCGACAACTCCGAGAAGAAGTAGCCCGACTACTTAGCAAAGGTCACCCCCGAGAATTCCTCAGTGACCGAGCCAAGAATCAGTTCCAGGAAAGAGGGGCGGCCAAGAAGAATGAAACGAGCGAGCCACAATATGTCATCCACATGATTTTCGGAGGTATTGATGCTCCACAAGAACCCATGGTCAGGAGAACAAAAATTTCCATCACCAGGGAAAAGCGAACTCGAGGTTACATACCCGAGGACGCCCTCACTTTCAGCGACGAAGACTTTGAGGCTCTATCTCAGCCCCATAACGATGCATCGGTAATTTCCTTTCTTGTAAAAACATTTCAAATTAAGCGTGTGCTTGTGGATCCAGGTAGCTCGGCCAACATCATCAGGTCGAGGGTGGTGGAACAGCTCGGACTGCTCGACTAGATCATGCCCGCCTCTCGAGTCCTCAATGGATTTAACCTGGCAAGCGAAATGACCAAAGGAGAAATCACCCTCCCGGTCAACATGGCTGACATAACCCAAAATGCCAAATTTCATATCATCGAAGGAGATATGAGGTATAACGCCTTGCTCGGAAGGCCATGGATACACTGCATGAGGTTCCCGACAAAGGACGGGATAAAAACCGTCTACGGAGAACAGCACGCAGCAAAAGAGATGTTTGCGGTGCATGATGTGGCACCGACACCAATACCTCCATCATCGAAGGAGCCAAAGGATAAGCAAGCGGTAAAATATCAATAACAAGATATACTTTCGGTTACACCCGACTAAAACAAGCAACGGACCGTACTGCGTCCTCAAAGCAAACGATCGAAGCATATTGATCATCTCCCTTTTTCGTTCAGATTTTGCTCTAACCATGTATGCAGGCACTCGATCGATGCTGCCGAAGAGCTTTCCAACCTGAAGGCATTAGGTTTCGAAAGCATGCGTTGCACTCTTTTCGTTCGATCGAGTTTTATCCCAAAAAGGGGTTTTACCGACAAGGTTTTTAATGAGGCATCATCTATATGCTACCTAAGGAAGGCTCAACAACTATACAAGGCTTCTCTTCAATCAACCTCGAATACTGAGGGGCATCCCCCCGGAAGGTCACCCCCTCGGAGAAGCCAAGATGTTCTCAACGGGGTCTCGATAAGAAAATGATGTACCGGGCCAAACGGTCAAACGAACCGTGCCCGTATAGAATAACCGAGCCCTAGACGGCGAAGGCATGTATACTTGTACCATGTATATTTGTACCAAGTAATCAAAGAATATTTTCCCCTCCATCAAAACATTTCGCATTTCAAAGAAGCTCGCCATTTCTTACAAAAACGACTCCAGGGTCCAAAATGTTCCGAACGCTCGAGGACTGGCATCCCGAACACTCGGGGACTGGCGTCAAAAACTCGAAGCTAAGCCCTCAATAGGGCAACATTAAGATTGCAAGAACGGATCCAGAAGCCAAAAAACGTCCCGAGCACTCGGAGACTGGCGTCAAAAACTCGAAGCTAAGCCCTCAATAGGGCAACATTAAGATTGCAAGAACGGATCCAGAAGCCAAAAATATGTCCCGAGCACTCAGGGACTGGCATCGAAAACTCAAGGCTACATGACTTCCGGGTCGGAAACTCCGAACTCGTAAGCCCTCAATGAGGCAATACCAAGTTTACGGGGAATGGCTCCTGAGTCAAGAAATTCTCGATGACTCGGGGACTGCCGCCAACTGCCACCCCCATCGATCTGTCAAAACTCGAGGCTATAAGGCCCCATGCGGGCAACCTCGAACGCGTAAGACTTTCATAAGGCAATATTAAAACTGTAAGACCTTAAAGGCATGTAAAAATTCCTAAGACCTTCATAAGGCAATATTAAAACTGTAAGACCTCAAAGGCATGTAAAAATTTATAAGACCTTACAAAAGGCATAAATCCCGATCATAAAGTTAAGGCTATATATCGAACTTATAAGACCCCTAAAAAGGCATACCCTCGATATAGATGCCGAAACTACCTCACTCGGGGACTGAAAGGCTCAACCAAACACAATGACTGCTGTCACAAGGCTGTACCAGCCAAACTAACGCGACTCGGGGACGCCCGACCGTCGCTACAAAATCACAGGCCTTCAATTACTTCGAAAGAACTTCGAAAAGAATCGGTTAAAACAGGCTACCCTCGACACAGGCAAAAGGGCTTCGACCATGTCAGCTCCAGAACTATAGGCTTTGAAACACTCAGCCACCGAGCAAGACCTCCCGAGGTGCTCGATCACCGCCATATAACGAATCGCAATCGAGGTTTTACCGAACCGTCGAAGAGTCAGGCAAACACAAATTCAAAAAATCAGAGGGCTCGATTTTGTGATCACTAGGGCGCTTCAAAAAAGACCACACCCGGAGGCTCGAAGTCTAGTTCGGAGTTCGCCCCCGAGGGTTTGTGATGATCGACCTCGAGGCAGTACTAACCAACGGCTGCGACACACCAACGGGAAGTTCCCAAGGCACATGATCAAGAATGACAAAGCCTGCGAGGGAAACACTAGTCTGTACCAGACTTGTAAGTAGTTGTTCCAGCTATGTTTCTTTGTAATAATTACTCATGTACTATGATGCGATTTTCCTCCTTATATAAAGGGGATCCTTGTCATTTTGTAGAGGGATCGAACACATAAGATACTTCATTCAATACAAGAACATTCTTTCTGATCTCTAACTTAAACATACTCTCTATTTGACTCTGTTGCTTACATTTATTGCTTTATTTACATTTATTGTGTATCATTAATCGTTCTTCATTTATTGCTCGTCATTGGTCATAAAGAGCCGCAATCACAACCCTAATAGTTGTTAATCCCCCATCGACAGCCCTTAGTCGGGCATCTAACTTGGCATCGAGACCCTGCACGCGCTAGCTCGAGGCCCCAATTTTCAACTGTTTGGTTTGGTTTCTAAAGCCTTCTTCAATCTCTTATATTATTTTCTAACCCCGTTACTTAGTATCTACTGCTTAGCAACTAGCATAAAAATATATCATATATTTTTAGAACCACAAAATCAAATCTAATTGCTATTACCATTTTCAAGGTAAACGTTATAACTGATCTCCAAGACCGCCTAGAAGGCAAAATAAATTCTCCAGAATTTGATAACTTGCGGATACACTTCTCAAAAGAAAAATAGATTTCAATTTAAAAATAATGTAGCAAGACTCAACATCTAAAGAACTTTATAGCTTCATCTTCACGATTAGGTAGTTCAATTTTACAACTTTAATTTTGAAAAGAACCTTCTTGCTATGATTGTTATTTGCCTTGAATAATTCTTAGTAATTGTGCGCAATAGCATAAGAGATAATAGAAGCAACATTATGCTTTATATAGGCAAGAAGATGGGCTGAAATACCTCTCTAATCTTTGCTCCAACCCCTAAAAGTAATCAGTTAAGGAAAATTATCTTAATAAGACTTGATTTCCTCATAATATCTCCAACATCACATACCTTTTTCTTTTATGCAAGTGTATCAGTTAATTACGTCTTTTGTTAACCACGCATTCTTCCGATTGTACAAAGCTTGTACCACACGAAATTAATCCTTCCATAAATAACATTGCTTGAAGTTTCCTACTTGCATTATGAATCAAATTCAGCTCTTGATCAATGTGCATCAAGTGATATGATTTTTTGATATCTTCTTGACAAGTCATCAATCTTAATTATTAGTACAACAAATATCTTCAGTAGCCTGGTTCGTTAATGACCATTTATATTGCATCAAAACCAATTTAAGCTCAACTCAACAAATTCTCGATTTTTTATGATAACAAAACTATGTGAAATTTCGCATTACAACCAAATTGAATTATCAATATTCTCATGCAAAAACCTTTTGAACACAATCAAAAGAATTAACTTTATCAGTTTCAAAATAGATAAGTAGGAACCAGGTTTGTTGATCAGTATTAAGTGCACATCCTTACCTTTTCTCTTTTGGCGTCATCGAAAAATAAAGTATCATTTTTAAGCGTCAAAAGTAAATAATCAAATTCAAACTCATAACAACTTGGGCTACACTAACATGCAAATTAGAAAATATTTAAAATATTTTATCTAAGGATATTAGCCATAGAAAGAGACTCATCAAACCAAGAATATGAAATTTCATTTATATGCTATATTAAGCATCTTAGGCCCACGAAACAAAAGTTATATGAGCCTACTTCAAATGTCACAAAAAAAAAATGTTAAACCAGTAGAGCACAAAAGATAGGAACTCAAAATAAGACTTGACTCGTAAAGGACAGACATGGCCAGGAAGGACATCATTCTCAAATTTGGAAATCCATTAAATTTTGAAGTTTAGCTATATTTACTCTGATTTCGCCTCCTGACTTTTGTGATTTAGCATAATGCCTTCCCACCTGGTGATTTAGTTTTTCTCTTTATATATGGTGGCTAAATCTTCCTCATTGTGAAACTCTCACTCCCTGCAAGAAGCCTGCTCTCAGGTCCTTGCAGTTATTGAGAGATTTACCTTCCATTCTTTGCAATCCTTAAGACAGCTAAGCGTCTTTCAAGACAATTAGCTCGCCCAACTCTCTAGAAGGACACATCTCAGTTCACTCATGCAGTTAATTATAAGTCCATTACTCAGGAAAGACACTCAAGCAATACGCAATAAAATCTCTTGTTCTTGGCACCAGAAACACCTTCGCCACCAGACCTTTTTAATACTTCTATCGTCGACATCTTCTTTACTTACATCCTCTTTTGTAGCATCATTCATAGTTCCAGACCAATTGATATCTAAGGAATCAAGTTTCTCGATAGATTTTCTTTTTTTCTTCAGTTTCATATTTAGCGGCACCTTCATTACCGATATTCAACTACTGCATTTTTCTCAGTTCCTAGAATACCAGATTTATCGCCTCTAACATTTTCATCCACTCCCTTAGGCTCACTCTTTTTACCCTCACTAGTACCTGAAGAACCTGGTTCGTTCTCATGAGCTTCTATGTCACCTTCTTCCTTATTCCTAATACCATCATTAGAATTATTGATCACCCCATTTTCTTGATTCATCTCTGCTATTAATTCTTTTAACTATTATCACTGTCACAACCCTAATTTCCCACCTTAGGATATCGTGATGACACCTAATCTCTAAGAGTGCAGATTTAATAGCAGAATTAAATTATTTAGTCATTAATCATAAACCATTAAATGACATACATAGACGTAAGCGGCCAATAGTTATACATTTTCCAAAACTGGTAGTACGGAGTCATAAGCACTACTGAAACACACTCGAATTTCTAAACACAATACAGTTTTGAATTGCAATTTAACAGTAGCATAATGAAGTAAGATGGTAACTCTGAGGCTTACGAAGTCAAGCAGGTATACCTTGAAGTCTCCTGCCGTACAGACGCAACCCTAAAAAATATGCAGAAGTGTAACATGAGTACACCACAACGGTACCCAGCAAGTATCAAGCCTAACCTCGGTAGAGTAATGACGAGGCCAGTTCAAGACACCTACTAGACATAGAAACCTGTTGAAGATCTACATAAGCTAACAATGGAAAGAAAATCAATGTAAGATCAACTGCAGATAGAAAATTGATTTACAACCAATAATGAAGTAATAAAACATAAACGACAGAAGTAGTAAATGAGTAGCAAAGAAATAACATAATCAAAACACCGATCAGATGTAAATGAATTCCAATAAGGAAAAACGGATGACAACTCAAATAATCAAATTGCTCCCAACGCATGGATTTACATCAAGAATTACCCTGAGGCACCATACCTCATAAACCACAAGTCATGAACCACAATTTTTAAATCTTATACATATGGCACCTCGTGCCCACAATAATAATCACCTTCACACGGCAAAATCCATGTGCTGCCATTTACTTTGCAATCGTGACAAATATCAATTTACATGAACGGGAGATATATTCAAACATTATAAAATATAATGACAATCTTGAAAAATAAGGTGTCAAATTAAATAATAAGTTTATTTTATAAATCAAGTAAAGCAAAATAATATATAATTTTTACAAAATAGAGTATCAGATGGGTATAGTTTAGAAATCAATAAAATTGAGTAAAAGTATCATTTTTAAATAAAGCAAAACATCGGTTTACTTAAAGAATTAAATATAGAATTTGTTAAAAAAATATGATAACAATTTTAAGTAAGGTAAACATCTAACAGGATGGTGAGTATAATTTGAGAACCCAATTATAGTAAAAGTGCAATAACCATTTATAATAATAAGGAACCGAGTGAGATAACGAGTTCTATCTTAAGAGGCACATAGAATAAATCATGTTAATAATTCTTTAATTTAAACTATTATGACACCAACAACTCAATAGAATATGATATAGTGACTCCACGTAATTAAATTCACATTGACAATCAATTCACCAAATTACAACGGAGGCACAGATTGGCATGTTAAAGCAACACAAAAAATCACGTAGAATACATGACTCACACAAGAAACCACAATCGTTCCAACACCAAGATAACAACGAATAACCAAACACAATCAAAATGCGGAAGAATAATGACCGTTCAAATCAACAAGTTATTCCAACATGGAATATACAATGAAAATCACAACCAAGGTACCGCCTCGTATTTACATTTCACAATTTCAATCACAATCTTTCCTTATATCACCACTTGAGCCTTACATTTTGCTTTGAAAATTATTTTTCCCGAAATAGCTACACACGTTTTAGCCCACCTTATCGCACCGCGTGGCTTTAAGTAGTTCCTTTCTAGCAACACGCGTATCAAGCCCACCTTATCTCACTGCATGTGTATCAACCCCTACCCTTATACCACCGCATGCGAATTAATATCACAACAGAATCACAACTTGCATCATAAGTGCCCATATGCCACAACTTGCGACAAAGTCAATAACACCAATGTTTCCACAACAAATATATTATGGCTCAACCACAATGTGTACAAGAATTTCAACAATAACAAAATGAATGAGAATGCTCAACATGGAGAGGTATCTCAACAATTAACAACTTTGCCTCAATGTGATAACGACTATTACAACTTAAACAATAATAACTCAACAAGATGATATTCCATGAAATAACAACTTCAACTAAAAGTGATTCAACAATTAAAATGTAACAAGACAATAAGGAAGGTAATATTTTCAACTAAAGAATATAAGAACAAAATAACAAGTAAAATGTAGAACAAGTGCTAACAACGTCAAATAGAGCATGTAAGAGTAGATTAACAATGAGAGATATAACATGTTATGACAATTCAATTAAAGGCATTGGAAGAGCCTAGATAACCTAAACCGGTCAAATACCACATACAGCCCGTGTACCCACTCGTCACCTTGCGCACACGGCTTTCACACAACACAAATAACACAATCAACCCAAATCCTAAAGGGTAGTCCCC